>NC_092192.1:3182657-3237657 GCF_043641665.1 Enoplosus armatus | reverse complement strand
CAACAGGTATATGTTACATTTGTACTCTGCCCCCCCACCCCCACGTGCTGGTACAACTCTGCCAAAGTATTAAAAGAAACAAGAAAAATAAAAACTAAGTCATGCTTCTGACAGACGCTCTTCTGAATTCACGTTCACCTCTCCCAGGCTGCTGTGGAAGAAGCGTTTCATCGCCTGGCGGAGCTGACATGATGAGCCATAACATCACCTTAGGCTACCATCAGCTTCAATGTGGATCACCTGCCAGCAGAGAGCAGAGGTGGGCCGCTCACGTAGACTCCAATTTGTAGGAGGCCCAGCTCGCCACCAGGTGGCAGTAGAAGTCAGAGTTCACGGTCCTCTCCTGGTTGCCAGTCAACACAGTTTCCTCTCCTTGGCAGAGAGCCATATTTATATTAGGGACAAGTTATTCTGAAGTAATTGGCACCTGATGTTCACTTAATGAAGACAGAGGCAGAGTGAAGTGCCCTGTGAGAGCGGCGGAGGCAAATCTCCTGACATGATGGAGAAATGATACCAACCGCCCAGTAATTAAGACGCATTTACACAGAAACACGCGCATGTACATCTACATCCACGCACAAACCACTAATGAGCTCAACGAGCTGCTCTAATCAAAACACCATCAAGCCAATTAACAGGAGAATCTGTCACTTGGAAATGCCTTGATGTGTTTTTGTTGTTGTGATATTTGTTATTTGGTGGCTTTGTTTGACTGTATTCTGTACTTTTTGTAGGTATTTGCATTTCAGGTAAACTTAATTTAAAGACGACGCAGTTTATCCAAAGTGTTTGACGGATAAAAGTACGTTTATAATTCAATAGGATGGAGATAACAATTAATTAATAATATATAAGGAGGGGAGGCTCTGTTGCCGTATGACTTTTGTCAGTGAAGTCTGAAAGACATATAAATCTTTTTTACTTTTTACTTTTCTTTCATCTTGTCAACTAATTCATGGAAGTGTTATGATTTATTTTAAAATGACACAGCATTTTAAACATTTCTCTCCTGTCATATAATTATATATATCACATAATATTTTCTTTCATTCTTTTCAAACGCTATTTATTACATTGTCAAGATATCATGCTCATTGAAATGCTCAACAGGTAAACACTTGTTGTCTTTTTTAGTAACATTTTGACAGAAGAAACCTGTGACATGCTGCACGCTTCATGATTGACTCTCTAAAGGACACATGAAAGCACAAACTCACTTGTCCCTGTATGGATGCTTGTTGTGACGTGCTTTCATCTCTCTTTTTTAACAACACAGTTTTTGTCTTTTGTGA
Organism: Enoplosus armatus; assembly: GCF_043641665.1. Taxonomy (NCBI): domain Eukaryota; kingdom Metazoa; phylum Chordata; class Actinopteri; order Centrarchiformes; family Enoplosidae; genus Enoplosus; species Enoplosus armatus. The sequence continues at coordinate 3,236,362 of NC_092192.1, read as the reverse complement.
CAATCCTGTTTGTTAAAAGTACTCCAGAAATAAACATTAATAACACAGTGTGCACTCTGCTATAAGCTATAATAAAGGTTTTCACTCTCCATCATTTCAGTTTTTATACTCCATTATCTACATTATCTGCACTACAACACTACTTTTAGGTATTCTTTTTATTATGGCTGTTTTGTGGTTGTTCATTTGTAATTTAGTTTAATTTAGTCTTTCTATGATCAGCTTACTGCTAACCAAGACACCGCACCAGCTGTCTGAGGCTAAAGTCTTGCTAATGCCGGTAAGTTAATTTCATATTTACTCCTTTTATTTTCACTCTTATGGACTTATTACAGTGCTGTACTTCTGTTGGGGACATAATGTTGATCTCTAACAGGTGACACTTAGTTATCTCACAGTTCAAAGGCAATCCGCTGTCTTCGACCTTTACTGGAAGTGTGTTTTGCTTGCTGCACAGCTGCGTACCGACATGCATAGAGAGAGCAGAGAGTTCCAGTGTAAACACATACACTTCATACTCAAATCCTGCTTAAATGATATATATGTACACGGTAGTATGGTAGTGATACAGATAATAACCCCAATAAACACAAAACATCAGATCATCACATGCTGACCGTAATATCAGATCTTTCAAATCACAATATGAATGCAACTCTCAGCAAAACATGTTCAAATATGTCAGACAGACATTTGATATTGATACGGCTGCACAGTGAATCATGTCTGAGTGGAGGGATCTCACTATTAAATATACACCCATCGTATTGGAGGAATTCATCTTACTTTGAACCTCGTAAAAGAAGTGTAAGCAGACCCACCGCTGCTGCTAATAATAACAGAATAATCCAGATCTGCTGTGACTGCAGCGGAATATAATGTTTCCAAACTCGCCCTCAGTGTTTCTGCCATGCATAGTGAGGAAGCCGTCCTAACTGACTCTGTGGTTCATTAGTATAAAGGTTTATGAAAAGGCTTCATTAAAATTGCATCCAGCATTTCAGTGCCTGTAATGAAAGTTAGTGCGAGTGTCAAAACCTCTCCCGTTAACCAAACTCACCCAGCGCTGTGCTGCTGGAGATTCAGACATCATGTGGTCTGAATCCTGGACTCGCTGCTTACAGCATCATTTAGCCAAATAAAGAAAGCATTGTTTAGCAACTTCTGCAGACTTCTACGTACTCATGACGTTGCAGCACTTTTATTTTGTCCTCTGGTTTGAATGCATCTGAATCTCCCTCCATGAAATCTCACATAAAGAATATTGTTTCCTTGCGAAAATCATTAGGTTTGATGTAATTTACTTCATGACTTGATTGACTTGATTATATATATATATATATATATATATATATATATATATATATAGCTTTAATATAGGGATGTCTGACTCAAATCAAGCGTGTGTCTTTCAAGGTTATTGTGTTTTTAGTACAATATTCCCTCTTTGTGTTACTATCCCTGTACCGGAGCTCAGCTAGGAGACGCTGTCAGAGAAAAACAATAATAAGGAATTCTGCACCAAAAAAGACTGAAGTCTCATATTAGCTGTGACTGAACTGAGCTGAACCTTTTATCTCTTGTATTGAATGGCGTTAGGAACTGATCTCTCCACAGTATAGGCAGGAGGAATGATTGCAGCAGCCACGAACACCTTCACTGTACAGTACATATGGACATGTCATTTAAGACATGCTTGACAAAATGTGAACTTATACCTGATGTGTAAAATCGGTTCCCCTTTAAGATGCATTCCTTCTAATGGCCACTAAGTCTTTGACTGCATTGAAGTGAATGGGAAAGTGAAAACCTCTAACATCACCTCAAAAATGAAATATCATCCCAGTTGTCCATGTGGGTTCAGGGAAACATCTAATTCGATGGATACTTTATAGAATAGCTCTTTCTGTTCATGTCCATGGGAACCTCTCCGCTAGCGGCCAATGGAATCTCCCGCTCTCCTAAAATGTTTTACCTTTTAAAGTGAAAAATCACTTTAACGTCCAGCGCAGACGATGGCCTGTATGTGCTGCGTTCATTAGTTCAGGGGTCTGAGTGGTAGCAGTCACTCCAGGTCCATCATCACCAATCCTCCCTTGTTCTCTTTCCTGTTCTAATTGCCCGAATAGTCGTACTGCTGCTGCCCATTAGTATAATATCCATTAGTCTGCCTTTCCTTCCCCCAGACCACCACTCCCTGTCTTTACTACACCTCTGAGACTCACACACTTATAGGCAAAGCATAACACAGACATGTACAAGCACAGCAACAGTTTCTCTGCTCATATTCATGGTGTTTTTTTTTTATTCATCACCAACAAGCACTTATTTTAATTCCTTCAGCAGAGCCTTGATCTGTTCGTTACCATCTCAGCCCCGACTTCACACTTTTCTCCACACAAACAAGCGTACGAGCGTTCTGCGATTCCTCCTCCACAGAGGTAACGAGCTAATGTCGTGTTCCTCTGCAAGCCTCCGGGTAAGAGCTGATCTCTCTGCCAACATGCTTTTATGAGAGCGGAGAAATGGAAAATGGGAAAATTATTTATCTCACTAACCCTTCAGGAGTGGATTAAAACCTTTTATTTTACTTACTAACGTTATCGCTCTCTCACGCTTCCAAAAATCAGGCCATCGTGCAAAGTAGGAAAATTCTATCTGACAAAGAGGCTAAATAGATTCAGAGCCTCCGTTCTCCAGAGTGATCGGTCTTCTTTAACAGTCCGTGACGTTTTCACATCAGGTGCCACTACTTCATGAACGCCTGTTCATTTAATACATTTATTTTCAGAGCGCTTTTCAGGGTACTCAGAGACACTTTAAATAAGTTCAAACGGTCATAAAAGCAACATACTGAAAACAAACCACACAACATTTGTTGTTTTTATTGCAAACACACACTAGGCGTATTTCACTAATGTTTTCTTATTTTCTCTTTTCTTTTAACTACAGAAACTCCAAGAGAGAAAAATATCATTGTCCCACCCACACTGTTTGATTGACAGGTGATCATGAGAATGAGAATAAGTATACAAGCAACTTGCTATCCACTCTCCTTATACCTTGTCCATGATTGGCTGGCAGGTGTTCATTAAAATAATGTAAACCCGGGCAGACACTGTTTGAATTAAGCCAGATTTTTATTCCAAATTGGTTGTCAACAATTTTAGATCGAGGGGGTGATCAAGAATCTGGCTGTCGGATGAATGGAAGTATTTCTCGCAGGTCAGAAAGTTTGGCCGGCTATCTTGCAGGTTGAGCAGGTTGTTCTAAATCCGTGTGGAAGATATATTGAACTGCAGGTAACCACAGTGGCAGTACATTTGGTAGCCATTGAATCCTTCTCTTTTTGTTATGATAGTACACTCGCATGTGTTCTCAGGATGGACTCCTCCATTATCTTAATATCCAAGGACACATCATTGTGTATCTTTGCTACATGTTGTTGACTCAGGTTTAGTAACTTGCAGCTGCGCAGCGTCGATCAGCAAGCCTGAAATCTGTGAAATCTGTGGACTTTGCATTGTTAGTGACTTGTGACAACTTAGACATTCAGTGAAGTATAAACGTGGCAAAGGAGGATGAGGGTGAGAAGGCAGGGATTAAATAGAATAACAAGAAGGACAGAGGGAGTAAGAGCAGGTTGAAATGGGAATGGGGGAGAAAACGAAGAAGAGGACAGGACCGAGGGACTGCTGGCATATGATGATGAGGAGAAATCAGAGTGGAGAAGCGTAGGGGGATCACAGCATCATTATTTCATCGTCTGAGGAGGCAGATCCACATCAAGCTTCCCACAATGCCAAGCGGTCAATCAGCATCAACCTGTGTGTGTTTGGGGGGGGGTCACTGGGACATTTTGAAATTTTCATGCAGTGCTATGTTTCTGTCACTCATTGCTTTGGGGCAATAGAACAGGTAGAAGTGCGGGTGGATTACACAAAGTGAGTGAAAAGAAGATTAAATATTAAAGTTGTAATCCTTTGACCGACTCGCTGTATTTGGCAAACTGATCCGAGGGAGGTCAGGCCTTTAAAGGTCAGAGGCTGGGACACGGGATGAGAGCACAGACGTGGAGGAAGAGCCGAGGGACTTGCTCCCCCCCCCCCCGGCTCATCTCCGTCCTCCGCCTGCAGCCTCGGGGCGTTTCGCTGCAGCAGTTTTCAGACAACCGAAGTGCAGTCGCAGTTTCAGCCGTCAGTTGTCGCAGGGCAGGAGATGTCGTAATCATAAGAGGTGTCAATCACAGGAGATTAAGGGAGGTCAGTTGAGCGGCGGTCTGCTGGGATTCTCCGGTGTCAGGCTGTCGGGGCGATGAGACGACTACAACCTGCTTCTCCCCGAACCTGCGCTCAGAGTACATGTGTGAACAAACATATGAGCAGAAGCAGGCACACTTCCCTCCGGCATGAAAGAAAGATGACGGCATGAATGATGTATTGTACTGTTACACATTACAAACACTCTCACACACACACAGACAGGGCAGGGCAACAATTGGAGAGACATGATGGCTTCTGTAATGCAGTCTGTCGGCTGCAGAGAGAGGGAATGAAGAGGAGAGAAGGACGGAAGGAGAAGCTGACTGACAGACGGCTCAACCCCCAATTTATTCCTTCTCTACTCGTAGAAGAAGAATGGCAGACCTTCAGGTAATAAGTCCAAACTGGCATTATTCAAAGACATAGACTGTATAAAAGAAGTGGACGCAGCCACCGTGACGTCACCCATTGGTTTGTGGACCACCGCTTTGAAGCCTCGAGTTTGGCATTTTGCCATCTTGGTATTTTGGAGCCAGAAGTGACCATATTTGGACAAGAGGGTGGAGCTGGGGATCTGAGATCCCGAAGACAAAATGCATGCCTGCCTATACCGGTAACCTGATTGCACCTTGCTCCTGGCTACGCCGTTCAGACTAGCTGCTAACAAAGTCAGCTTGTAAATGTACTTGGAGGAAAAAACTGAACAGCCGACTCCTAGAGTGTCTTTTAGTACAACCGAACGCCTCTATCCTGACTGTGGTAGCGACCTGTCAATCACAAGGTAGCCACGCCCTAAAGCATACCCTGCTTTATCGTCTATTTTACTCTAAATGGGACCCTAATTTACAAAATGAAGACTTGAAACTAGCAATTGAGACCATAAACTAAAAAGGTAATAAATCAGAATACAGGTTTAAGGCACCAGACCCGGAGGTTGGTGCTTGGTTGCAGTTTATTGCAATGCTTTGATAAAGTTTATTCCACAGAATTCATTTTGGCCGAGGAAGTGATTCAATCAAATATGGCTGATGTCGTCACTGAAAGCTGTTTCTCCAGTTGGGAAAACGGCCGAGCTTTGCAGATGTGGATGTCATCATCCTGTGTGAGAGTCAGAAAAAAAGGATCAAAAAGTGCGAATGACAGTGACGCAGTTATTCAGGTTGTCAACAGAAATATAAACTCTTGAATCTGCATATCTGCTGACCGAGAAAACAAATGGTCAAAATCAAAGCAGCACAGATCTATTAGTCCCTGCCATGGACATCTGTGTTTCTGTAAGTTTCTGACTCTTTGCTGGCTGGGAGAGTTACAGTCAAGGTGATTTGAAGTTACTGGGGAACTCCCTTGGCATAAATACTGTAGACAGACAGACAGACAGACAGGCAGGCAGGCAGGCAGGCAAGTTGGCCAGCAGATTGTTTTTTTTTTTTTTTTTAGAAAAAAGATAAACTAGAAGGCAGATAGACGAGCAGAGACAATCATTCTCCAACTGTCATTTCTACGTCTATCTGTCCAAAAACCTGTCCATTAGTGTTGTTGTCAACAGCTGGCAGAACGTCAACGGTTACAAGTTCACAAAAATAACCAAGTCGATGAATCACACCAACAGCATAGAATTGAGGCTGCCCTTCACACCGGGGGACCCCGGGTGTCCCTGCAGGTGCATGGAGGTTTGTAGTTCATCACAGCGTTGTAGGTTTTTATCCCCGGCTCCTCCTGTCCACAAGTGTCCTTGAGCAAGACAATGGACCCCAAGCTACTAAAGATTTCTCCTCCAGTAAAGTCTGTTTTACTTGTGCAATTTCTAAGGACTCTGTTCTACCTAAACAGAAATTTGCATGAGTCATTATAAACATGAATGTGAAAAACTGTGCTGGTGTTCCAGGGAAACCAGCTTTGGGAGTGTTCCTCTTTCTGGGCTCACATGAGCCCTACGCTCCTGACACGACCACGCCACACCTAAGTGCCTTTTCACCGTCAGAGCCAGCCAGAGATAAAAATAGCATTCAAAACTTACTGTGACTCACCATGCAGTGTTTGGATAATGCACAGTATTAACAGTTATAACAGTTCATGCTAGTGTTGACACCTCAATTCTGGCCGTTTTTTATTCCGGGTTCAATTCCAAAAATAAATTCTGTTGCCTGTCCTGAAAATCAAAACAAACACACTGATCAGTGATTTCTTGATAAGCTGCTTGGTTTCTCTCCCTTTATTTGAAGGCCTGTGGTATATTGTTGTTTTTATTATACACTGGGCTAATCAGAAGGGCCATCATTTAGCACACATCATTTAACTCCACCTGTTCTAGGACACTTTTTATGGCTTTTATTTGTAATTTTTGTATTTATGTCTAAATGTTTTTTAACACACAACAAACAATCAATCGGTGTTTTTTTTTTTTTAGATACCATGTTGATGGGAAATTGTTTAAGGGTTTTGTCCTCAACAAAAAAGTATGAGCATTGAAAATGTTGCATGAGCATCAATGATTCCAGACCAGCAGCATGGGCACAGTATGGATTAATGTCAGCTGTTGAAGGACACAAACATGCTGTTGGCCTGTCTTGTGGTTGTTTTTGACTCGGTCTCCATTTGGATCTCTCGTTAACTTGAATCATAGTATAAGTTCGTAACCACTGAAGCCTAAAATGATTTAGTAGTCAACCCTATGAACGTGGATTACTGTGACCAAGAACACTGAGGGTTCTCCGTCACATCCGTCCCCTTCTCCTCAATGACCTGAAGGGTTAGGGTAGACAAAGACAGGGGAGACTCCACTCCTCAAAGGGCTGTAGGAGCAGGGTTTAAACAAAACAGCTTGTTTATCAGGTAACAGTTGCAAGACCAAAACCACCCACCTGCTCCCCTCCTAGCCCCCCCGTTTCAAAACAAAAAGGAGGGGCCCTTTATCTATTAACTGTCTCAGGACAGTCGTTTGATCTCAGAAAGTCCATTTCAGCACTTGACTCATATTCATTTTGTAACCTCAAATGACAACTCATGACTTTTTACTTGATGTTTTTATGTTGCGAGCTCAAGCTCACATTTTTCAACAAAGCTGACTGAAAGGACATCTGCCCCAAAATGTCCATGCATGAATAAATCCGTCACTCAGAGAGATGTTTAACTGATGATCTTTGAAGGATAAACATGTGAGCAACAGGCTTTCATCAGCGTGCACAGAGCAAACTCTACATTTAAATAGAATTAAAGACTGTGGATTTCAGGTGTGTGAGACTGTTCATGTGAGTACAATTGAATCTGATTTCAGCGCTCTGGGAAAGTGACCTGAATCTTATTTGAAAGTTATTTGAAAAATGTGAACACGGCCCCGCTGAATCGCTCAGGAAATGTTTTTTTTCTTTTTCTTTGTAATCACTTTCGGTCCCGCTGTCTGTGTGGAATCAATACAGAGTAAAGATAAAAACCAAATGATGAACTCCAAATGACCAACTAAGTGGTGTAAATTGATTGTTTGCCCTGCTGTACCGTACTGTGTATGTAAATGTGTGCCTGTGTCGGTGCATGGATGTGTGTGTGTGTGTGTGTGTGTGTCGTCCTGTCTATGGTTATGTCTCAGTGTGAGTGTGTGTGTGTGTGTGTGCCCCACAGGGAGTGTGTGCTCTGTGATCCAGGTAATGCAGACCAGCGAGTGAACAGGAGAACAAACCAGAGGCGACCGCTCTTCATCCATCTTCTCTCTCACTCTCTCTCTCTCACTGACCTCATTCATCCCGTTTTCATTTATTGATCGATGGGATGACTTGTCGTGTTTGCAGGTCGGTTGTGACAACCTGGTGACAAGAGTCCACAGGGGACACGGGGGTGGGGGGGCACAGCAAGTACAGACAGAGAGAGAGATAAATGCTGGTCCTCAGGGCACAGCAGATGTTTATGAAGGAGAATTTCATTCCAAGTCAGAGGAAATTTAATTTCAGTAGAATCAAAATCGGTGGATTTTCTTACAGAGGCAAAGTACATTTGTGCTTTTGCATTGAGCTCAACTTGAGCTTTGACACCATTGTTGCACCATTGACCGTGCTGACTTTTGAAGGTACAGAGAGAGCTAACGCTATGCTAATATATTTACCACCAACAAAACTATAAGTAAGACATCGTAAGTAGTCACTATGTCACTTTAAGCTAACTTGGCCTACAGTAGTTCTCTGGTAAAATAAAAGCAGAAGCTCATTACCTCTGTGAGAGGTTTGATGGAAGGCCATAGTGCTTGTGGTAATATTGGTGATTCTTTAGCCAATGTGACAGGATAACAAGAATATGTGGTTAAAGGAGTTTGTGGAAACCAAACAATAATCCACTTTTTTAATTGCAACTCCAACGCTTTGTTCTTTTTGGCTGATTGGATTCAAACTACAAACCCATTATTCATCCCATCTAGAAGACATTTCAGAGGCTTTAGTTCACAATCACTGCAGACATTTCCCTCTCGGTCTGTCAATAGTGGTCGCATGCAATCTGCGGCCAACATTTTAGCATGTGGCTTCCCTATCGGCATTCCCCTCAAAAGCAGCATGTGATTATGGGTGTTGACATTCAGAGGGATCGGCCATTACACTGATAATTAGTAACACTGCGCTGATTCAAATGATCCATCATGGCGATGCCTTGCAGATGAAGCCAGTGATTTATCATCATGTGGAATGTCTAAAACATGGTTTCTTAAGCTTAAATGAGACAGGAGCCCGCTGGTGGAGAGTCTTTAATGAACTTTGATCACAACACAGGGAGCACAAACATCGATGACAAACAACTGAAGTGAACAAACTGAAGTTTGTAAAGATGCTGTACCACTGACCTGCTGTTTCTCCCACATTTCACAGCAGAGGACAGATTTACGGTCTGGCATGACTGGCTTGTGTAATTTTAAGTGGTATTCAGGATATTTAGTGCGACTAGCAGGCACATGGATGGATGTACACATGGATTGGAGCCTCTCTGTAGCTCCTCACCCAAAGTCATTGTGGAAGGGGAAGTTTATAAATGGCTAACATAAGAACAGAGGCCATTATGGGTCAGTAGCCAGGTGTTGTTGAGATTACTCTGAAAGTGCAGCCTCTCAAGAATTGACTGGTCACATGATAGTTAGTTGAGCAACCATCAGAGGGAAAAGACTTTACACACTTCATCATTTTAATGGACGTTACATCAAAAATACTGCAGACAAAAACTCAAACACAACAATCCCAGCTGTTTTTTTTTTTTAAACTGAAAGCAAAGGAAGAAAGCTTAAAAAGTAACTGAATGTTGACAAGCAGCATTTTCCTGCCCTTTCTGGTTGAATGTTTCAAGACTTGTAACCACACCCAATCAGTGATGTCACGGTGCACTGACACACCCTGGAGTACACTTCTACATCACTGCAGCAAAATGAGAAGTGAAACCACTGGAGGTCAGCAAAAACATACAAACAGGGGGTATTAAGTTGCTCTTTAAATACATGTTAAAATTGACTGAACCTTTTCGTTGTCCAACTTTTAGACATTTTAAACCATTTATGCGATATTGTATTAGTTATTAAATATTATATACATCATATTATACATTTGTGTAGCTTAGTCCACAGGGATAATCATGTTGCCCAAATATGTCCGGATGTATGTAATTCAGATAATGGAAATAATTTCTGAAATGCTAATTACAATTTGCCAACTCTGACATACAGACTGACCGCAGATATTTACTTTATCTGTGCAAGGTTTATTCATCTTTGGTTTATTCAAAAACTGTACAGTGAACTAAAGTAAACTGTGGTACAGTTTGGGAAGACAGACACAGTACTTAATTTCACTTTTACAACATCTCTAAAATACATTTGTTTTGTCTTCAGTACGCTTATGTGCTGTTGTCATGCCTAAACAGACCTCCCTGTTTCAAAAGAGCAAAATCAAATCATTGAGCGTCACGCACAGTTTGGAATAATTCCTGTGGCGTAAACGGCTGTGAGGCTTCAGTTGCTCAGCTGTTTTACAGACGGCGACAGACACCAAGCAGAGGGCGTCGGGTCAAAAGCGAGAACAGCAGCAGTCGGAGGTTCGTCTGAGAGCCGATGCAGAGACAGATGTGGCTGCTGCTATAGATCCACGCTGCATTATCTGCCAGGCCTCGGGCCAAATGACAGGCACTCAGGACACAATAGGAAGCACGGGTACACACACACACACACACACACACACACACACAGGAACATTTATTTTGTTGCAAGCAATTATCGATTTCTTCTTGAGTTAAAACATCCCATACAGACATTACAGGTACAGTATTAAGTAGGAAGATGGGATAGAGTAGAAACAACATCGAAAAAGGTATTCATTCATTCAACATTCATTTGAATGTTTACTAAATATATATTAGTTTTATAATAGACATATTTAATCTGCAATACAGATCTGCATCAAATTATAGTGAGAGACAATCATAGGTTTCATGGTACAAGTACATTCAGAGAAAATAGGCCTTGTGATTTTTTTATTTGAAGAAATGCCTTTTTTCACAATGCTATAAAAGACATTTTATTATCTGCATTTTACAGATAATAAGATTTTACAGTAACATAATGAAAACTGTGTCCTGACATACACAACTGTTGTTTACCGACACTTCATATGCTTTGAAATTTTTGAATCTCCCGCCGGCTCGACGTTGTGGGGTCATCAGATACACACACCTGAGGTGACACACACACACACACACACGCCCAGAAACAAAAGTCTGACCTGCTGACAATGAGCAGCGCCACGCGCCGCACAAAGCCGAGGAGACACCAGAGGAGTGTGTCGGTTTGAGCTGCCGCGATCCCTCTTGTCTTGAAAACAAAGACAGACAACAAGAAGAAAGGATTTTCTTTAACAATCCACCCACGCCCGGAAGAGGAGGTAAATCTGTTGTTCATATTCAAAGAGATGAAGTGATTTGACAGACAGGGGTTAACGGAAAAACTGTTGGATGGAGTTACCAGAAACCTTAAAGAAGTGAAAAATATACAGGAACGTTACCACTGTTTCTCTGTGGGGATGGTGCATCTGGTAAATATCCCTTTATGGTAGTCAGAAAAGTATAGATAGATAGATGTGTTTAATAGTTCATCATTAGCATTAAGTAAGAGAAATGTACTTTCTGCCTGAATGATATTCAACGGCAACGTTTACATGAACTTTCTCCTTTAATATGACAATGGAAGTTAAATTTCACATCACTGTCATGTCCATTGTCATCTGGAAGCTTTTGAATCTTTCTGCTTGGACTCATTTGAACAGATGATGAGAGAAAGGTGAATCAATAACCTCAAGAGAATCCAATTATTCCTCCAATTATACACAAACTAATTAAGAGCTTCTGATATTAACTTTCTATTGTGTGTGTGTGTGTTTGTGCAGTGAAGCCAGCTCTAAGAGGTCCAGACATGAACGTATGGTAACATGGCCGACCCCCGCCGCTGTAACACTTGTAGAGCAGCGCGCTGGCCTGCAGGTCCTATTGTTCTGCTCCCATCAGGCCCAGCGGGGACCGGGCTCCCAGGGTCAAAGGTTGATTCGTTCTTTTAAAAAAGGGGACCTTGTTTTCCAGATGACTGCCAATTAAATACCCCCCTCTTTCCCATGTCCTGCCCCAGCTGACCTGACAGGGCTTTGCTGACAGAATGTTTTTTTTTTTTTTTACAGTCAGGATGAAAAGAAAACCCATTAATAATAATCTCTGAAATGGGAAATAAAGGGAGCTAAATAAAAGATAGCGGAGGTTATTTTATGTATGTTTATATGTTGTATATGTTATTGGTGGATTTATCGGCAGAACTCCAAGTTAAAAAATACAAAAACATGCAATATAGAAATCTCTTAAGTGATCAAATGATATCATGTTGTGGCAGTTTTGTGCTTGTTGGTGTTGAACCCTGTTTCATTGTCTGAAATGCTTGCGAGGAAGTTAATGTTAATTAGGAGGGTTGTAGAATAATGACTTTAGCGTAAAATACTGAAAACTGAACGCAGCTGTTTTCTGCTACAAGAAGAGGCTGATAAGTTAACAAGATTCTTGTGTCAACAACAACTCAAGTTAAAAAAGGAAAAATGGTGAGAAAACGTACATGAGTTGATGATTATTATTATTTATGTCCACAGCCACGCTAGAGGATCTGTGAGGCTGTACTTAGGCACAGTGGTGCTTTAAGCTAAATGCTAATGGTAAACATTATACAATAATATATAATATTATGCTTTAGAGGACGAACTGAGGGGGCCGGAGGAGGAGGAGGAGGAGGAGAGGAAGAGAGAGCAGTTATATGACAGCATCTATAAAACAACACAAAGTCATCATCAACCCCCTCCTCCCCCGTTTCTCTCCCTCCCTTCTCACCCCTCAGGGCGCTGTGTAACTCGCCCTCCCATCCTCTTTCTTCTCTTTAATCCCCCCGCTGATCTTTGAGCTTCATCTAGCTACTGTTTAATCCTCTGTCTGCTCCCCTTTGAGGCTCCTGTGGAGGTCACCGGGACCATAACAAAAGTCAGGAACTCCGATTAAAATGTCGACTTCTTGATGTTTTCATTTTGTAGACCTGAATTTCCTATTTCACTATTGTCAGCCAGTTTTAGCTGTTGCCATAAACTCAGATATACTGTATACTGCTGCAGCTTGCTGCAGAACAAACATATTAAAAAGCTTAAATTAATTTTATTATTTCTAATAGTCTGAACACTGACAGTCCAACAGATGTGTTCAAATGTTTTCATGTGTTCTCACACCAGTAAAATGTTCTTAAGGCTATTGTTTTGGTTCTCATTTTCTGTTCAGCGCAATGCAAAGGACAAATGAAAAAGCACAAATTCAAAATTTGTGAACTGAGTTTTTCGATTCATTCAAATTGTTTTCTGCTTTTTCATTTGATATTGTAAATAAATAAGGGAAGCTGCAGGGTTAGCTATTAGCTGCAAGACATAAATGACACATTCAGGATTCATTTTTCATGCTACATTTTGATTTTGACAGCCACAATAAATAATTAGAAAACAAAGTGTGCTTTTCATGGAATAAGAACAGACAAAGCAAACGATGGAGGTAAAAACAAAGAGCAATAAAGAAGACTGTGCAGTGATAGAAAACATGACTAAAATAAATGTCCCCACCTGCATTTGAACCTGCGTCATTGCCATTACGTGTTCTGCATCATCCACTGCTGATTCAACAAGATGCTCCAGGGTTTGTTTACCAACATGTAGCTCCGGAGTCTGTTCCTACGTAGCAGAATGCTAACTATGTAGCATTCGTCAACTTTGGCTGGTTAGCTATTAGTTAGCCAGAGGTTTTATTGTGTTATATAAACCATAAAATCTCATCCTGTGGTCCTCTGGCTCCGCCCACTGAGTTCTAATTTAACAAATAGATTATTTCTGCCTCCCAGACACATTTGTCTGACTAACACCCCGATCTGCCGTAAAGACCCAGACAGTGAGGACAGTGTTGTGGCCTGTGGAATGGCCTGTTGAATGTGAGAATGTGTAATGAACAAGCGGCATTCATTATAGATCACACACATCATTTATTCATCCGCCTGCTCTGTCTGTCTTTCTGTAAACACGCCTGTGTGTGTGTGTGTGTGTGTGTGTGTGTGTGTTCTGCTATGTGCTATGTGATTCTGTGTGGTTGCTTTGATAATTTATGTTCTACGTTTAAATGTCTGGTTCACCTGTATATGTTTGTCAAAGGTAATCTTGTTTCTACCTGATTTCTTCAAGTCAAAAATATATTTACATTTTTTTTATCCGATTGTCTCACTTTGCCTTATTCCTGGTAAGATGACAAGTGTCAGTGAACACAGAGTAGTTCATGCACAAACATGCAGGCATTTGGTGTTTAATATTTTCAGTATGATATGACAACTTCCCAAACAGCCACTGTCCCGTAAACTGTGTACGTGTTATTACAGTTTTAGGTCTGTAACTGTCTTCCCTCTCCGTTCATACGCTCCATTCATTTTTCTATCAGTGCTCTCTCGTCTTAATGGCCTCTGAAATGCTGATATCAACAAAACGCATTAATGCCCCCGTGAGTGAGACAGCTTGATGACTGCCGAGTGCAGATGATCTATGGATCAAATCTTAGGGACTCTCTCTCCAAGACGTCAGGATGGTAATTTGTTGTGTTTTGACATGTCCAGATGTCAATACGGTGCATTATGCCTGTGCACTTCATTTCAGCCACGTACACCAGGGAATATGAGTAAAAAGACATCCTTTTAGAACAGAAGAGCGAGATCTGAGAATGAGGATGGTGTGTTTTGTTTTATTTTCATAAACAAATATAAAAAATGAACTCCACAAGTGATCAAAATATGAAGCTGAAGGACAAGAAAAGGCAGTTATTTTGTAGAAAGTGGGAACATTTTTCAAGTTTTACAGTCTTAAGCATGTATTGAAGACATGGATTCACAGTGGCTTCCAGAAGAGGAAGACGAGTTTAGGTCCTTCTTCAAGGATTCTTCACAATAACAAATCTTGTGTGGATGGTCTGTGGGCTCCAGAGCAGCAGGTTGGTCCCTCTATGTAAATGTTGTCCTTATTTTAATGATGTGCCTGTGGGACAGACAGTCAGGCATCAACTCAATATGAGATTCCTTGCACTTTATTTTATACAAACAGGAAATACAATTTTTTAAATACACAGTAAGTCCTCTAAACTAACCGACAAAGTACCTTGAATGTCACTGCCTTCCAAAATGAACGTTTCTGATCTGGCACCCCTATCATTTTGGGAAAAATGTTTTGTTGTTTTCTTGTCGAGAGTTAGATGAGAAGACTAGAACCACTCTCAGGTGTGTGACTCCATCCAAAAACCAAACTGTAAAAACAGTAAAAACAAACTAATGTGACTGTTGGAGATGGAACTCAAACGGAGGCCTCCAATATCCAAAAAAGACAATTTGTTGAACCATTTTGAAGATTTCCACTGGAAATGAACTTGTTGAACCTGGTAACGGCGCAGGCTATTATAGAGGACGGTGGTAGCTTAAAGCTTAGAGAAGCAGGCAACTAAAGGCATTTGTCGACCGGTGAATGACGGGACTTGATGAGCACGAAGTGCGGATGTTATGTACTGGAGGTCAGGTCAGGTAAAATGGGATGGTAATTTGCTGTGTTTTGACATGTCAGATATCAATATGGTGCATTATGCTCTTCACTTCATTTCATCCAGATACACGAGGGAATAAGAGTAGAAAATTGCTTAGAGTGCGTGATAGGAAATTGACGGTGACCTAAAGGTTTGAGAAACTGAGTCGTGAGCACAGTGTAAGAATCCTTGTTTTCTTGAAGAAGGACTGCTTAAGAAGGAAGTTCTCATGGGACATTTGAACATATCTGTAAGAAAAGGTATCTGTCAATTATTCTCCGGCCAGAAATGAACAGACTATAGAGACTCAAAAGACTTCTTTGTATGTTACACAAAGTGAAACCACCGGCATCCCAACCTTTACCAAAATAATTTAACTAATTAACTTAACTTCTCCCAACTTTATGAAAATGCAATACCTAATTGAGGGTGTACACATTTAATGTTCACGATGGATACCAGTTAGAGAATCATTTACAAATACATCCAAGACAGTCCATCACATCCCAGCACAACATTACGACAATTGGGCTGAAATTACTGGAGCTACACTCCTTATATATTGCTTTTTTCTGACACAATATAAGTTTAATTGATTGTCCTGTTTTGACTTTTTACCTCCATTTTCTTCCTGTATATCTGTTTGCCAGGAGCACTGGAAGTCACTTGGCGATTAATTAATTTAAGATATACATGTTGTCCTGGCTTCAGCATCAAGCCTGGCACAAGCGTGGCATTCATGAGCAGCAGCTGTCAGTGACAACAACTAGTTGTGTGTCACCACAGAGTAACAGGATAGCATTCAGTACTTCGCTGATCCTTTGGCCCATGTGCCATATGCTCTCCCACGGCTCCAGGTAAAGCTTAACCAGAAAGACTGCGGCTGAATGTGGCGCAGGTTCTTGTTTCCTAATTCACTGTGTTTACCCCAGAAAGGTTCCCTGGTGTGGAACTGTTTTGTGTCTTCAAGGCATTTTAAAATATTCCAAAATACAGCGTTATTATATAAGTGCAATGCTTGGGGTTTGACTTTGGAGGACTGAGGTTTACGTTGGACTGGAAGTGAAGTTTCTTGACAAAATAGACGCAATAACGAGTCGGCCTTGTAGCTGAAATGTCGATGGTTCAATTCCTTCTACAGCCACAGAAGTTTCTTTAAATTTCACAGTGAATCCCCATGAGTGGTAGATTTTAAATGAAAGGCTCACAAAACTGACTTGAATAAACACTGAATAAAGTTTATGATGTATTTTGTCATTTACTGATTTGATCAGTCTCAGTAATGTCTTGAAAGCCAATGGCCAATCAATTTGTTGAATCACTGGTGTTGAGAAACCCCTTCTTATACTATATTTTGGAATTTTGTACTTTGGGGCAGTAAAACTTGCAGCACAAACACCCAAACCTGCAGCGAGACATACATTTTGATTTGAAATACTTTATTACCCAAAGATAAAGTGCAGCTTTATCACAATACATTTTTTATACTGCTTTTCAAAAACAGGTCCAATATGTTCAGTGACGATCAGGTAATCAAGAACTGTAGGAATACAATAAAAGAAATGTATAAAAGGTTTTTGTTCAAAAACACATTAGTAAAAAATGAATTCAACATGTAATATAATCCTTGCGCGACACAGCGACACTGAGAGCCAGTAAAGCTGTCAAACAAACAATCAATACTTTCCTCCGTTCAATGATGTGCCTTCCATTATCGCCATAACAACCCATCAGCATCCAAGCTTCTCTTTCCACCGATCTCCTCCTCAATAGTGTCATCTATTCAATGAATAATTCAGACATTTGATTGGCAGATGGGGATCAATCAACCAATTAATGGTCTTGCTCCGAGTTTGTGTTTCGTCCTGTTTTCTTTCTTTCGCTGTGGATGCTGGAGCGGATTTTGATTGACTGGCCACAGTGTAACCATCACACTTGTCACCTCAGGGCACAAACCGAGTGGTCCGTCTGATCAGAGGTCCACCTGCCAATCCACCATCTCGCATTCACCGTAATTGTGAACTCGCCTCTGTTGAGTCCACAGGTGACAGAGGTTATACTCGTCAATAAGAACAACGATGTCCTTGTGGAGCGAAAAGTAAACAACTCTGCATTTCTTCATTCTCTCCTTTCTGTCCATTCGAAGTCGAAGTCAAGTTGTCAAGTTCTGAACACTTGTTCAAGTTGATCGTGTTTCTTCAGTCTGTGTCAACTCTGGTGGTAGAAGTCAACAAACACTTCAAAGTACAAGTACAAATACACTAGTATATGATGGTATTCTAAAGTTTGCCATTAAATGAAGAGTTGAAGAAGAGGGAACGGGCTAGTTAGCGTGACGAGCGATAGCAACTGTGGATGACCAGACAAACTTAATGAAACTACATTTAAACTTTAACAACAGATTGTCCACAAAGACTCTGTGTTCTCTGGGAAAATGGAGCCCAATTAAACACAACAGTGAAGAACCTGGCAAATTTTCAGTTTAGACAAAAGTAAGAAGTGATGCGGTTACTGTCGACGCCTCGACGCAGGAAGTTTTAGCCTTTGTTCTGTATGTTTAGTCAGAATGACTGAGTTATAGAGAGAGAAAGTGCAGTGAGAGAGAAAGAGACAGAAGGAAAAGTAGGTAAGCGAGAGAGAGAACGAGTAAATAAATGAGTGAGCAACCAAATAATTGAGTGCGTGAGACGGAGTAACAGAGACAGTTCAATTCAAGTGTGAGAGCAATTAAATAAGTTAGGAACCACAGAGTGTAGTCAGTAGAGAAAGAAATAGGTGTGTTTTCTAGCTAGCAGGAAGTCATACGGGGGGGGTACACAAAGTAATGTAAACACCCCACATGAATGGTCTCTAAAGGTCTGGTCACATCAGCCTTTAAAATGGTGAAAGCTGGAAATGAATGCTTTCCATTGGAATCAGATCAGTTGTTAAACCTGAGGTGAAAGCAGCAATCCCTCTTCATCCCTCTTCCTCCTCCCGACAGGCATTTCTCTCTTCTTTTTTTTCTGTTTTGACTCTTCGCTCCTCCACCCCAGGTTTCCCTCTCTCTCTCTCTCTCTGTACCTTCAGTGGATGTCATTAAATATTCACGGCTCCATTCTGGGCTAATTGTCCTCAACATGGCAGAGAGCAGTGGAATGAAATTAACCCATTAGCCAGGAACCGCTTTCATCAGAGCGCCCAGGAAGTGTGTGTGTGTGTGTGTGTGTGTGTGTGTGTGTGCGTGAGAGGCTTTCTGTTCCACTCATGCAGGTTTGCATGTGCACACACATGAAGCATGCTAAACAGATGCATCACCATCTATGTCATCATTCAGGGACTTTGAGATTTGACTGAAGGCAGATGTGTTTGTTTTATTCTTCTTTATTTATTTGTAATTTCTCTTTTTAGTGTAATTTCTTCCATGTTCGTATATCATTCATATTTATAACAGTTATATAATTTTGTGCTTTTCTTTGTTCTCTTGTTAAAAGCTCCCTCCCTCTAATCTAATTTTACTTTTGTACAACAACCTACAATATATCCTATAACCTGGTAATAGTTCACATGGAACCGGTGATCGCTAACAATGATCTATTCCTGTAACATGTAACTCAACTTAGTAAATTTACTGACATGAGTTCATTTAAATATTCACATGTTTGCAGAAGAATTCGTCTGATAAAGCATTGTTTTACAGATTTACTACTATATCCAGTATCCACGCTGTGGAGTGCTGCGTCTCTCCTGTCTGTCCAGATGTGTTCAACTCTCCAGATGTGGAGACGCACTCATTAGCAAGTTCACAAACTTTACTGACTTTAGTTCCACCCCTCTCGCTGATGTCCCAACATGCTCTGCGCCGTGAAGTGCTTGTATTCTATAATGAATGAAATCTATTAAGTTCTGAATTGGAGTTAGATTTTTTGTCATTTCCCTTTTCCCCTTTTTGATTCTTTGTTTTTACATATTTGTGCGTCCTTTTTTCTTCCTTCTCTCTCGGTCACCAGGAGCCCCTCTCACAGCTTAGGTCAATAGCGCTCTATTGAATGTATTGACAGGGTAAAGTGGTCCCACTTAACAGCGCAGAGCGCCTCGCTCTCATGACAGTCTCCAGAGGAAAAGGACGAGGGAGGACGAGGGAGGGCGAGAGAGGACGAGGGAGGGCGAGAGGAGGAGGGATGAATCAAACCAGAGTGAGGAGATTTTGGAGGGTTGACTATGAGCTTAAGTTCATATCGACACAACAGAAAAAAATGTCTTTTGAATTACATGGAAAATCTTTTGTTCATTTTGAATTTGAGCATCTGTCTCTATTGGAAATAAACTGTTTCTGTGAGCCACTTTAGGACAAGGTGGCAGTTAAATGTACATCGAGGAAATGATCCACTAAGATGCTGAGTTATCTCCATCCGCCTGTGGGACTAAGCTGCAACCTGTCGGCTAATTAAGACGGTGCCTCATTTCTGCCTCATTAGTGGTAATTTCTCTTCCCCTCCCTCCTTTGTTTATTTTCCGTTCTCTTCTCTTTCTCCGTCTCAGTACCCCCCCCCCACCCCAAAACACCTCCTCCATTTGTTTGTTTTCCTCGTTCCACTGCATCTGTTGCGGTGGAAAATTAAATTTGATAAACGAGTCGATCTTTAAATATTAATTATGTATTAATTACATTCGCAAGGCAAAACAAACCTTGCTTAATGATTTATGAGGATCAGTCCCACTTTACTGCCGATTTCATTGTCCAATGAGAATCAGGAGAGAGGAGGGAAATGGAGGGGCTGGCAAATTAAAACAATGAGACAAAACGTGATTAGAGAGCGAGCGAGAGATGGTGACGGTGTGTGTGTGTGTGTGTGTGTGTGCGTGTGTGTGTTTTCATGCTTATAAGTGTGAGATAACTACATTCAGGCCGTTAACAAGACTTTTAGAAATTGAGATAGACATTTAAAATGAACCAATCTTCAGTGTGTAGGAGATGAAAGAAGGATGAAGAGTGACAAAACAGAAAAGAGGTTCAATTTGTTGCCACTTCCTGGTCATGTTTGACCTTTGACCTGCCCCATCTCTCGTCTTCAGTTACGTCCCATGTGGAGCTCTATGACCTGTGACCTCATGGTGACCTTGGGCTCTCCAGTCTGAACAGATTCTTTATTTTCTTCACTGTTTCCTGTTCATTTACACTCCAGAGTACATAATATACTGTATAACATGTTTAAACACACTTTTGGATTATGAAGTTAACATTTTCAAGTTACCTCTTTCAGGTCCTTCGAGTAATCTACTGAAGTGAAAGTAGAAATACCACAGTACAGAAATACTCAATTACAAGTAAGTCTTGAATTTCAAATTATTCTTAAGTAAAAGTATAAAAGTATTATGAGCAAAATTTACAAGTATCAAAAGTAAAAGTACTCATGATGCGGAGTGGTTCCTGTCAGTGTTATATTTTGATATTAGTTATTATTGATGCATTATGATGTAAACAGTATTCTAAAGGTGGTGCTCATTTTAATTGCTTTATATACTTTTGTGTAGTTTAATCTATAATAATGCATCATACTTTATGAACTGATCTTACAATATTTGCACCTGAAATTAAAGTAGAGTAGAAGTATTAAATACTCAAATAAGGAATCTGTAAGTAATGAACAGATTAATACAGTTTACATGAATTAGTGCAGTTTAGACCTAAAATGGTGACTTCTGTCTTCATGTGCAAACATTATGTCATATTTTCTATAATTATTAATCATTTACTCTGCTTTGTGTTTGTGCTCTTTTTGTTAGTGAACGTTAAACTGAAGGCCTGTCATGTATGTTTCTGCGCTTCTGAGAAGTCTGGAGAGGTTTGATCTGTGCTGAGGTACAAAAACTCCAAAACCACACACACACACACACACACACACACACACACACACACACACACACACACACACACACTATCAAAGAACATGACCAAATGTTCACATACAGAAATTGAACATACATCTGGAAAGTCAGTGCGTGTCCATGTTCATAAAAGTCATCTCATCCACACAAGTGTCTCTCTCTCTCTCTCTCTCTCTCTCTCATTTACACACACTTATCACCTGTTCCCCTGATAGTTAGCTGTCTCTTGGGCAACCTCCCATCTCTTTACACACACACACACACACACACACACACACACACACACACACACACACACTGAGCGTCCCAAATCTAATAAATATTTCAAAGACGGAATGTTTAGTAAACAAAGGTGTGTGTGTGTGTGTGTGTGTGTGTGCTGAAGTTTCTGAGGGATGCTGAGAAGAGGTGTCATATTTGCCTTCTACTCGCCCCCCCCCCCCCCCCCACACACACATACACACTCTGAAACTCGACCTTGTTGTCATGCTGTTTTAACCAAACAAACACTGACTGCTGCTGCGTCCTGAGCGGAGTGAAGAAGAGGAGGAAGGCCCAGCCCACAAACCACAGCCTGCAGCATCAGCTACCCACAGATACGTTGTGTAAGTGTGTGTTTCCCTGTGAAGGTATTAATGTGTGTGTTCTGCATTTTCATGTGTGAAGGTCAAACTGATCTAAATGAGCCACTTGGGTTTGATTTTAGACTGAGACATGTGGTTTTATATAGATATAGATATAGATATAAATATATCTATATCTATATATATATATAGATATATATATATCTATATATATATACGAAGCATGTTTCTATGCATCTGTCTTTGATACATTACTGTACATTTAAAAACGTGTATGCTGTACAGATTGATCAAAGGTGCAGTTTCAGTTTTCTCAGTGCTCTCAGAGTCAAAACAACCACAATTTCAACCACTTCAAATAAGAATCACAGAATTATATTATTTTCATTTGTAATAAGGCACCCTTTATAAAGGGCTGTAATAATGGCTTCATCAGTGGTTAATAAACAATTTACTAATACGTTATAGATCAGTTATAATCCATTAATAACAACAACCTATTAAAAAGTGGTACCACAGCTTTATATCATTGGCCACACAGTATTTCATGGTATCCTGTGATTTAAACTCAAAAAGGGATTAAACTATTTCACAAGCTAGTTATGAAGATGTAAAACTAACTGCTAATGTTAAAGGGAAAACATGTAAAACTGGACTATTACTGCAACACTGCAGGTCAGTTATCAGGGTTCAGAAGCTGTGATGCTTTGCCAAAACACTGTTCGGCTCCGCCCACTGGAGTTTAACTCCTCCAATAAGATCGCTCCTGTATCCAGAGCAGCTCTGCCTCTGAGAGCTGAAACTCACAGACAACCGCATTATGCATATTAGTTTTATGTGCGGCTAAATCCATGTTTATGTATTTCCTCCTGCGTTGGTGTGTACCAGTCCGTGTGTGTGTGTGTGTGTGTGTGTGTGTGCTGCAACACAACACTGCCACCCAGAAGTGTGTGACACGAGAAACCCCAGCTCCCCACAGCAGAGGCTGATCATACCGCCGCTCACCAGCTCCGAGTAAATAAAACATTAAAGACTCACAAATTTGGCTCACAAATCTGGAGAGTGGGAAAAATTTAAAGTGCTTAATACTTAATACACACTTTACAGTATGTTCCGCCATATCAATATGTAATGAGGACTAACTGCCAGTCCGTTAATCCAGTTTCGCTCCTGAAGATATGAAGCGTGACAACTCATTGTCCTCACAACATTCAAATGTGTCTCATTAACCAATAATATCAGTTGAAAAGACAAAGGAGGCTCATTACACTTCAGTCCAACTAATTCTGCTCGGTTTCCAACCAAAGGCAGATCACAGGTTCCGTGTTAGAAGTTAAGTTAATGCACTTTCTTTGTCAGTGTGAGCTCGATAAGATGGATGATGCATTACAGTAGTGCCTGGGCGTTATGTGACGTTTTCTGTTGAAATATCGTGTTATGGCAGGAATTAAACCATCGGGATATTAGACAGGAAGCCGAACACAAACGAAGTTTTTGTTGAGGGAAGAAGGGGAAAGAAAGAGCGGGACAAACAAAATATGGATTTTTGGTTTGGCATTGTTGTATGTAGTGACATGAAAATTTGGCAAACATATGAATAAGTACATTTTAATTTAATTGTGACCTCATTTGACAGCAGCTCAACACCTGAATGTTGTGTAATTCGGTTTGAATGAATTTCTTTGCAATGGAAAGTAGAGAAATATGACTTTTAACACCTTTTGTTTACAACTTTAATTCACTTGTAATGTTTCTAGTTTAAATGCTTTGGGAGATCAAAAACTGTTCCACCGATACTTAAAACTCAAATGGGAGGTCAGATTGAATTACAGCTGTCAGATGTGACGTAGACGCTAACAAATGCAAACATATTTCTCCCCTGACCTGCTAATGAAACGTTTTGTTGCTGTTTGGAGCTGCATCTCCACCGTGACATCATTTCTCAAATGACAAACTTCCACCGAATGTGTCAAAACATTGAGGATTTCAAACATTTTGATTCAGCTTTTAATACGTTGGATTAAAATGTGGCCACAGAGACAAAACAATGAAGAAGCCAATGATGAAGGGGTGACGGAGGAGACGGAGAAGATGAAAAGGCAGCATCGGCGGTATGGTTATGTAGCTTGGTTGTGTGTGTGTGTGTGTGTGTGTGTGTGTGTGTGTGTGTGTGTGTGTGTGTGTGTGTGTGTGGAGGGGGCTTACAGCTAAGTAGATAGGTGACAGCAGTGAGAGCAGGAATTGTGAAACTGTAGCTGACCCCGAGCTGCTGACGGGGGCCCACACAGGACGAGACACAGGACGAGACACAGAGAGAGAGAAAGAGAGAGAGGGAGGGTGAGGATGAGGGAGGAGACCTTGGGTGGGGGGGGGTTGTAATGTATCAGGGGGAGGGCTAGAAGAGAGGGTAAGAGGGCTATGAGACTTGAGAAAAGCCTGGGGGTAAACTCCGAGAGGGAGGGTGAAGGGACACTGTGGGGTGGCTGAAAACGGCTCGAGGTGAAAAAGAGAGCAACACTGAAAAAATGTCTGACAGGATATCCTCCCAGTCCTCCCAGTTCTCCCAGTTCTCCCAGATTTTAGGAGAAACATGGTTATTAATTTCAGATAGTTTACAGAAATATCATCTGAATCTGAATGACAGTCACTCTCTTGTGGTGGTTTAAGAACACCCTCTTATATGTCGGTTATTTTACATTGTTTGATGTCCTTGTTCCTGACTGTCAATGACACACCAGGGACACGCTGTACGAATGACGGATTATGATGTCTGTCCTCTTGTCTCTTTCAGTTTACCTTTGAGCTAATAAATATCTTTACCTTCATTGCTTTAGCTGTTGAAGATGGCCAGTAAGCACATACGTGCGAGACCAGTAAGAGAAAGACAAAATATGAATATAAGATAATTTATTATCCTTAGAATGAAGAAATGGCATGATGTTAGGGAGAAGAAAAACAAACAGCTTCAATCTGCATATAAAAACACCGCACATGCTAGATGCTAATTAGAGACTAGCTAGACTTCATCAGTCTGACGTCTTTTTAAAAAGGGATGTAAAATTAGTCCTCTGTTGACGGGACCAAACAAGAAATGGTAAGACGTCTCTTTCCACTCTGATATCCTCATTCTAAATGGACAATTAATAATTGATTTACAAAAAAAACCAAGCGATGAATATGTCTGTTGATATAAATAATAAGAATACGTTTCAGCCCTGTTTGTACATGTGTGAGCTCGATATGATTATGTTTAAGTTCCTCAGACTAAATGAAAAATATTGTTTGTAACTGCATCCCAGAAAGACTGATCTGATGCCGTATTAACGGGACGTCATCTTTTGTCAGCACCTTGTTAACGTGTCGAGGATGAAAACTTTTCCTGGAGAATCTACAAACCCCCCCCCAGTGTCTAAAATCAAATAAGTAAATAAGTAAAAAAATAAAATAAAGGCATTCTGCTGCAGTACGAGTCTATATATGGAACTACACTTTAAAGTATATACATTTTTTGCACCACAATAGTTATCGTGAGGGCTAAAAGTGGTAGTGGAGGTGGAGGGGGGTGAGAGGGGGGTGAGAGGGTGGTGGTGGGGGGGGGGGCTGCTCCACCGAGGATAATGGGAGCAATGGGAGCAGCCCAGGCAGCATATGGCCAGGCTGGGCTGCCTGCTGGTGCACCAGCTGTGGAACTGGTGGCTGAGATCACACAACCACTAAAGAACCCATCATCCCTCCCTCCCTCCCCCCCTCCCTCCCTCCATCGCTCTCTTATTCTCTCTCTCTCATGTGAGTTCACTTTATCTCAGGTCATTCTGAAAAAGAACAACAAACAATAATTCATTAAAAAGAGTTTGGTCTGAATACGTCACTCACACATTGAGTATGGAGGCCCCCCCCCCTGGCCTCTGATTAATGGATCAGTGGTATTTACTGTATATTGTCTCATTTGTGAACCTCTGAGCTACACTAACGTCCTCCTGCAACATGTGTTGTAGTGGTGGTACGTATTTCATATGTCATCTGTTGTGACTCTTTTGTTGTGTTGTTTGTTGTGTGTTGGCGACCAAACCAGTTCCCCCTTTGGAGATAGAATAAAGTTATCTTCCATCTGTCATGAAACGAACGCTTCGTAGCACGACTTCGCTTTAAAAAACACCGTCGTTGTTCTGTGCGTGAAACGGTGATGCTTTTTAAATTCCAGTGTTTCCTTGCTGTTTCTGGGAATGGGAGGGGGGCTAAATGGATGGATTTATTGTTTCTGAATTGAGTTATATTCCTGGCAGTGTGGTGACGGCTTTGAAACAACCTTTAAAACATAATTACATTAGATTAGATTCAGTTAAAGCTCACAGAAAACTTTATATTTCTGCCGGTAGGCAGCTGGGAGGGTTGCATTAGGACTCATGACCTCAGCATTTCCTTACGTCGCATGTAGATTCGTAGCCAGAACACAACATCAGCAATATGTGCAACTGTCAGGACGAGGACACACACTTGATTTGGCAAAATCAGATGGCTGAAGCTTCATAACTTCACCTGGACTTTAAAATGATGTAAGAGAAGGGGGTCCAGTATTAGACAGGGATCACTTTGTGTCCCGTATGTACAGCGTGAATTATTACGGTAACAAAGAACTCTTTCAATGTACACACTATGTCATGTGACAGATATACACACACACACACACACACTCCATCCAGGCTGCTCCCATTCGCTGCCTCAGCCAACCTTTATTTAAATGACAGCTCTTAACAGGCCGATCCCCCCCAACCACCACTCTGCTCTCTCGCTCTCTCAGTATCTCTCTGCCTCGCATGCCCCCAGGCAGCTCGTAATGCAGACGGACAGGAGGTTGATGGGATCGTGTGTGTGTGTGTGTGTGTGTGTGTGTGTGTGTGTGTGCGTGTGTGTGTGTGTGTGTGTGTGTGTGTGTGTGTGTGAGGGGTTAGAGGGAGATGACTCGGGTGTGTCATTTAGCATAAAAGCATCTCCCTCTTTTTCTGTTTTTGAATCTCTTTTGAATTTTGCTTCTTCCTTTATCCCTCCTTGTCCTCCTTCTCTCTTCTCCCAACTTGTCTCCATTTACCCCCCCTTCCTTCATCCAATTTTGAATTCTCTCCTCCTTCTCCTCCTCCTCCTCCTCCTCCTTTCTAACCCTTACTCCTTCCAGCCTCTCCCCTCTGCTCCTTTCCTTCCATTCTTCCCAATTTTGTCTTCCTTCCCCTTCTCCTCCCTCCTGTTCTCACCCCCCCTCCACCTCCTCCTCCTCCTCTCTCTGTGCTCCTTTATGTCCCTATGAGGAGCGATCAGAGCTCATGGTAAAGACGATGCAATATGGATGAGGCCGTCTCAAAGGCATCAAACAGGCAGCAGAGCATCCCAGAGGCCGAGGGACCGACTTCACATGCCGGAAAACGCTTAGAGACGCTTTTCGCCGGTCGCTTTTATCCCTCGTTCGTTCCCCCGTCAGCCCATCTCTTTGTCTATATCTGGTCCTCTGTGTGTGGTTAGTATGTGTTTGTTTCTGTTTGAACATATATGTGTGTGTGTGTGTGTGTGGCTTTTTGTAGAGAAAGCTTTTAAGTGACGTAATGCACGCTCCGGCAGCCATATTGGAGGTCCAGAGCTCTTCAGAGAAAAGCTTTTCACTCTCTCGCTTTGGCCCGATTTACAGCTGACTGCAAGTTATCATCATGACCACACCTTTTCTTCTTAGTTTAGCAGTGTTTCTTCCTAACCCAACTATGAGAGAGCACAGCTTCATTCGAATAACCGGATGCTGAGTATTTAACATACCGATTTGCGTCAAACATTTCAAACATTCAGTGTGATTTACACAAGAAACAAACACTAAAACAACTGAATAAATGGCCGTAATTTAAACACTAAGCATTACTACATTTCATAGTGCAGATCTAAAAACACTCAAGTTAAAAAGTCTTTATCGTTCAGCTTCAACGTTGAATTGCAACCAGAATCGCATTTACACGCTCGTCCTCTCGTAAAAAAGAAAACCATACTGGAGAAAATAGCAGTTAGATATTGTAGTGTTGCATTTACAAAAATGTGAAAAAGAAAACTGTAGTCGGAAGTAGACGTTCTTACAGTCCCCTCTGAGTCTAACTGATGCTGCAACGTCTGAAAGCACTGCTGCAAATGTTACACTTGCCTCTTAAATCACAGACTCAACTGTCTCCGCTGCATCCGTCCCCATTCAGACGTCATATATACATATTTTCATCTCTTCCACTAGATATACTCTGCACTCTATTTTTAGGTGCGATCGAATGCTGTAAATCCCTGAGAGCTTCATCACGGGGGGGGGGGGGGATCAAACCCGTGGCAGTGTTGGTGAATGTCAGAAAAACACAACACAAGAAAACTATTGTAATTCATCTCGTCCTGCTCGCTGTTTAACACACAATTCTTCCTCCGCTTGATATTCTGCTCTAAAGCTGGAGACAAATTCCTTTCTTAAAATACCCATCATTCCTGAGCATGTGACTCAACAGATGGTGAAACATGAATGAAAACAACATTAACTTTAAATATTCATACTCTCTCGTGGGAAGTCATTGTCTTGTGGCTGCTGCAGTGGGGAATCGTGGCTTAATAAAGACACGTCTATCACGACTTGTTTGCATGCATATATACGGTGGCCTGTAAGGCACGAACGATCTGTTAAATTGTGATCAACATTTCAAGTGAATATTTAAACTTTGTCATCTTGAAAAAAAACATCAATATCATCAATATTATCTATTAAATCAGTTGTATAGGTGTTTACATACTATTCTATACTGCTGCCATTTCAAAGAGAAATGCTAGCACGGCTAACAAACAGCTATTACGCAAGCTGAAGGGGAATTCCTCTGCAATGTGATCGGTGTGTGTTGAGAAATAAAACTTAACATTTCCGAGTGAAAAGTCATAATATTCCTGGTGTTTTGGGGAAGCTGCAGGGATCCTTTCAGTGTCTTGGTGGAACGGGTAAAATGTAAGTTAGCAAATATACAGAATATTCAGTCTGCTAAATCACACAGACTGACTATAGATATTTCCTATTGAATACTATATATATATATATATATATATATATATATATATATACACTAAGGGCCTTAAATGGTTTGCTCATCTGTTGATTTCCGCCAGAGCTCGTAAATAAGAAATTGCTCGTGTACAACTTAAATTAAGGTCAAATAAAAACATAAAAAATGCATTCCCTCTTCAATGGAAGAATGTCAGGGCGGCCAACAGAGGTGATAGTTTATTCTGGAAGGCCGAAGAATTATTTATGATGATGTTGCACTTTAAGGGGTCTGCCAATCAATAACATGTGGCCTTAATCACCCTGACAAAGTTGTATAAAAACACCTCCCCACACACACACACACACACAAAGAGTGACATCTCAAGCATCCACCAAATGCTACCGTACAAGGGATAGCTATCATCGCAGCATCAAGTATTAATCATGTTTTAGAGACGGAGAGAGGGGAGGAAAGATTCCCCGTCCTACTGCACCGCCCCACCGGAGACACAGAGGGACTGAGGAGTCCCAGTCCACCGTCCAACAGAGGTAGAGAGAGGTGTTGTTGGAGGACTTAGGAGGATTGTGTGGCTAAACAGTCCATTGACAAATGTCAGTGATAATTCAGTTAAAGCTGGAGTAATGCAGATTATCACAGCTGTCATATAAACCCCTTAACAAGGTTATTGTAGTTCAATTAAAGTTAAACGGTGGTCCTGAAAAGTTTAAAGTGGTCACCAGAACGTAAATGACAGACTTTGTCTTATGCCTTCTTCTCTCTGAAGCAGCCCTCACACCTTTAAATGAGGCTGGAAGTGAAGATTTAAATGAGTTAGATGAGAAGTGTCAGACACCGAGGAAGAGTTAAGTTGATTAAACATAATGTGGATCTGCCTGTAAACACCCGATTCATGAGAAACGAGGCAGAAATCTGACATTTGAATAATTAAAAAATAGGTGAGCATTTAATAATTCACTGGTACAAACGAGGGGAGGAGGGGAGTGATGAATGTTTTAAACACAGAGAGTGAATCTGTAACTGACCACTGGCCACACACACACACACACACACACACACACACACACACACACACACAGTCACACACTCACTCACTCATAGTCTCAAATGTAAACAAAAACACTATTTTTGGTTTATCTGTAGAGTCTCCGCTGGTTGCTTGGCCACCTTCACCAGATCTCACTTTGGAACGACACATTTCACAGAGTTCTCCACAATTTGCAGTATTTAAACTTGCTTGAAGTAGTAATCCTTCGCACTGAACAATCCCTCGCCTTTAAATTTTGTCAAAGTTGTAATATTTTTCTGTTGCATGCAGGGACTGTTTTAAAAACTTTACCTGTGGATGCGTTTACTGACACTCTGACATTTTAGATTTAAAAGTCCTCCAGCTTTAATGTGAGCTCACCAAATCTAATTCCTTTCAACTGGCATTGAAATAGCGATGAAGTGTTGAATCTCACATCCTGTGAGGACATTTGATCATCACAAAAAAACTGAGATACAATAAACACACACACACACGGCCACTATGTCTGCAGGTGCACAATAGTGAATACTGTGGAAAACAGATGGAAACACAAACACACACTATCAATGTATCAGGCCCATTTATTAATATAACAGATAGACAATATAATAGATAATGAGGAGATTCAATGCTCACTGTTTGATATACAGGTGGCCTATAGGACACACACACACACACAGATGTCAGAAAGACGAGTACCCACGGGAGTCCACCCCTCCCATCTCTCCTCTCTGTCTCTTCCCTCATCTTTTTTTACTTCCTCTTTCTTATGTTGCATCCTTCTCACTCCTCCTCCTGCCTTAATCTGTTTCTTTCTCGTCCTAAACCTCTTCTTCTCATCTTTCTCACCCTCTTTCTCTTTCTTCTCTCTCATTCATTCCCTCTCCTTCTCCCACACAGGATGCAAGGCGCTGCTCCCCGCGGTTCCCAGGCAGTTACCACGGAAACATTCTGCATTATTGATGGAGCGCGCTCATTGCGTCCCAAGCAGCACCCAAACTGTCCCAGCAGAGAACAACAAGCAGCGCTGCTTTCTAACTGGCGGAGGAAGCATCAGCCGGCAAGAGTGAAATAAATAAAAGACAAATGTAGCAGTGAGGCCTCTGCAGAGCTCCAACAACCAGCTGACCGAGGTGACAATTTCATTTGTCTCAGGAGTCTTCTGACGGGAGAAGTTCCACCTGTTACTGAAGTTTTCACTTCTACTGTTTCTTAAATTTGCTGTAAAATAAGTCAAATGCGAGCATGACCATGATTTGGTTTGTATCACATAATACCCCCCAAAAATGTAACTTGCAAAAGGCAAAAGCAGTATAATAATAATAACAGTAATAATAATACAAATTATTTATCTATATAAGCTTTATTTATGAGCACTTAAAAAAAACATAAAACGTACTAAATAATAATAAGGAAAAACCAAGAAAACATTTATATATCTACAAACAATATCTAAACAGCAACAATAATTAAACCGTCCCCAAACCCCAAACCTGGAGCAGCCAGGTGGACCGCAGACCTCAGCAGGTTGATAAGGGGAAAGAAACTCAAGAGATATAATCTGGGAGCAGGCCATGAAGCGCTTTAAAAGTCACGAGCAAATCAATCCTGAAACAAACTGGCAGCCAGAGTAAAGACATTAAAAGGAGAGTATCTTTTCTTTTTGTCAGTGGAGTCTGGAGTCTGCTTACTGCTCAATTTAAAGTCTGACTTGTAGAAACCCTCCTGCTCCCATTATTATAGATTATAAACATGTTTGCAGATTCTGCTTCTGCCTTGATATCTATGGTTTTATTCAGTCTCGCTGTGTGTATGAAGACTCTATCCTAAAGATCAGCCAATGTTCCATAATTATATTTTATGCATGTATCAAAATCTGTGTGTGCACATGAATGTGTTGCACTAGTGCTGCATTGTCTTAACTTAAAAGATAAAACAGCCATAATTTGAACCGATAAGCACATTTAGTCTTCTGTGTAGAATAAGTGGTTTAATCAATGACGTCAAAACCGGTCAAACTTCCAACGCTTGTGTTTCTGACAAGCTGAAATAAGATCTGTTTGAACGTGACACTGGAGGAGGCCGTGCAGAGACAGGAGTCCTCCAATCAGCCACCAGGTCAGAGACTGACGGTCAACCAGTAATTCAAACAGACACTGAAGGAATAAATCAGACTTAGATTGCTAACACGATAGATTGTTAGCTTCACGCTAACACTTTCGCTCTCATCTTGTTGTCGGTGAGAAACCAAAGACACCAAATGTCCAGTAATCTGAAGTCTTGGTGAATTTTAATAACATCACTGATAGACAGCTGTTATGATAAACAAAGCACATTTCTATGTGCTGTAAGTGCACTAAGCTTCTGATTTTCTTCTGTACTTTCATAGTTTAATTTCACAAGTTTCATAAGTTCTGTAATGTTTAATGTGACCTGGACACAGACTCATGTTACCTGCTTTCCTTTCCCAAACACTGTCACTGGTTTTCATTTTGTGTCACCTTCTTATTTGTAAGGGATTCATTCGACCAGCACATCAGCCAAGCCAGCCAATCAGTAACAATTAGCCATCGCTCAGTGCTTCCAGTCAACCAGCCGGACGGTCAGCCGGGCAGCAGCATCACTCACCTGTTGTGCCCCAGGCGATGCCTCCCTCCTGATCCCTATGATGCAGCTGTCATCCCAGCCACTCCACTGCTCTCCCTCTCTCCCTCTCTCTTTATCCGTCTTTGTTGTCCATCATCTCTTGCACCACCTACACATCCAGCGCTGCCTCTGAATGAGGCCTATTGTGCAGCACGCATGCTGCTGCTGCTGCAGCATCGTCCTCCATGACCCTCCGTGCTCTGCATAACAAAGTTTGTCTTCATGAGTCTGTCTGGCCATCATGCAACGTTATCCTGCTTCCTTTCACCATACAAGCAGATCTCTTTGTCTTCTTCAGTGCAAAGTTGATGGAGGGATGTTGATCAGCAGCCATTAGAAAATAATATATATATATATATATATACATATATATATATATGTATATATATTCACCTCTTCTTGGCAAAAGACTATGAAAACTGGAATCCCACAAATCCCAGTTAGTTCTTGTTTGTAGTCCGCCAGTTGTATGAAAAGAAATAAGAAAACCGAAAAAGCAAACAAACATAGAAAAACAAGAGAGCAAATAAAAAAATAAAGATGAGGGCAAGTGTAGAGCGTCCGCAGCTGGTAGCCCGGACTGTGTTAAGGCCTCAGGGCCCCGGTGGATGCTCCCTGTGCCGCATCTCGGAAGAAAAAACAACAAAGAAAAACAGTGAGAAAAAAAAAGAGAAAGAATGAGAGCGAGCGAGCACCTCTGCTTTGAGCAGCAAACAGGAGCTTGAGTGAGGAGGAGAGGAGCGAGGCTGGAAGTTTATATGTGTTCTCTCCCCCTGAACCAGGGGACTGGCTGAATAAATAATACAATAGATATTCCTGTGATGAGGTCTCGGCGCACCATTCATAATTATTTCATTGTAGCTGTAATGAGAGCGCCGGCTCTCCTGATGCACCCTGCGCTGGCAGGTAGGCCTCTCCTGAAACCAGGGCCCAGAGGCAAGAGGTGGACCCGTGCTGCAGCTACACACGAGGTACAGGTCGGACATTGTTACTCTGTTTCTGTGGAAACATCTGTTGCATGATGATACAGATGATAATCCAGCTGTTCTCAAATGTATGCAGAAACAGATCACTGAAATTATATTATAGTTAATGGTGAACGCTATTTTAAGTGTTCAGATATTCTTACAATATCATAATATTGTCACAAGTTAAGGGCAACACACAACGTGGTGCGTCATTTGTTACGACACAAACCAGACTGAAGCAAGGTGCAACAGATGGCATGTGTCAATCCAGGCAACGAACGCGATTCATTGGCTGCTTTTCTGGAGCGTTGATATTTAGCATGTGTGCAGAGCACTTAAATGATCCATTATCTGTCACTATCTAAGCATTGGTTGTAACAGGGGACCTAATACAAACAGTGTGTGTGTGTGTGTGTGTCCAGCACATTTACTCACACAAAAAAAACACCACATGTGGATTTCACGGCCCCTGTCACCCTGATCTCCTCGTCCCGTCCTGGTCCAGGTTTTGAAACATGCTGCTTGTGACAATATGTGACTCACTGGAAGTTAAATGTCATACATACGACACACAGACCCATGAAAACCAGGGAGTTATACCTCGACCACATGCATTCAACCACACCTTTTTGCCTCTGATGGCATAAAAAGCACGAGTCACTCTTCAGATGGGACGACCGGGACAGCTGCTCCGGCTGAGGGGACAAAGGGGAGGGGAGGTTGAATTTTCCTCAGGTTTAACATGTATGAGGCGGTTGCTGGATAGTGGGAACCTGGAGGTTATGTACTGCACCTTGCTGAAGAAGAGACTGACTCAGAATCTCAGTGTTAGAGTCACATCAGTCATGGTAACAAGACTGGAGATGACACATACATAAAACAAACATATATCTCCTGTATACTATAAATTTACAACGTAGAGAAAACTAGTGACACTTGTGGGTTTTTTGTACTAAATTTTATGACAGAATTATGATAGAAAGACACTTCAGGCAGTGTGAAAGGAAATGCTCCATCTCCAGTTATAATTAATTATAATATTTTGACTACATACCATCCCTTACAATTGCTTACTATTACAAGAGATTTGTCGCAGCTCAGTTATGGGTTTAATTCAATTTCTTAATATTTATAAATGTCATCTTTTCTCGTCATGTGCTCCTTTTGTAAGTTTTTTGGGGGCCTGGAAATGTTTGAGATTCAAGATTTACATCCTGTATACCAAGTGTGGAGCTCCTAGTGAACAATCATTGTTATCTTTAATATACTGTTTATTCAACATACACATGCTTGGACACATGGTCACATAGACAGACTCACAGGCCCAGTTGGGTCTCTTGTCCCTTGGGGCCACCGTCTCAAAGCTTTTGGGATCCATCAGAGCTACGTACATGAGACAGGGCATTTTACCCACTAAGCCCCAGTCACACACACACACACACACACACACACACACACGGACCACCTCCACACATATACGTCCTGAGGTCTGCCGAGCGAGCACCTTCCGTCCTCTAATCCTGTTAGTGGGAGACGGGGGAGTCAAGGGGAAGGGGGAGGTGAGGCAGTGTTGATGTGTGCGTGTATGGGGATAGGGGGTGAAGACAAGGGATGGGGGGAGTACATGGGACACAAAGACCCCCCCCCCCGTCCCTCCGTCCCGCACCAGCTGGAGCCCTGTGGTATACGTGAATACACCCTCTTACAACACACACACATACAGTATATTCATTCATTCATTCATTCATTCATTCATTTATATGTGGTTCTGTGTTGCTGAATGAGCAGGACACTAACAATGTCAGGTTTCAATTCCCAGAGTTTTAATGAGGCCAAACATTTGGAAATTTCAGGCTGCTGAACCCAGCTTCAAGTTATATTTCAAGATCTCTGACACGTAGTTATACACAGACTCTGGGTGCTGAACGCTAACGTCAGCATTTAGCATTTTCAAGTTTGAAAATATTCACAGGGAACAAAACCGTCCAGTGACTGTTACAAGCTCTCCTGTTCGGCCTGAAGAACCATCTGACACGCAGACACAACTGCCCGTTAACACTCGCCGGCTAGTTGCAATAAGTTACAGCATTACTGCAGAAGTAAGACGAGGACATCAGTACGGATTATAATCAGTGTCAACTGTGTAATTTTAATTGTAAGATTCAGTGATGTCTAGATGTGAGCCAGGCCTGTTCTGTTAGAAGAGAAATTGATGTACATGTAACATAAATGCAATTACCCTACAAAATACTACATTTACTGTGACTGTATTTTCAGGGCCATGCCACCCAGCTATGCTTACATTCTCTCGTCTACTTCCATAACACATACATTTACATATATATATATATATATATATATATATATATATATATATATATATATATATATATATATATATATATATATATATATACATTAGGTCTGAGTAAATAAAAAAAAAAAGCTTGTGATGTCATCAGGGTAATCTCTATGATGTCATGAGGGGAATCTCGGCTTGGGATTTTAATACATTTAAAATTATAACCTGCAAAGTGAGAGTGTGGAGTTTGAAAGATGTGGCCACTCATTAGGCAGGGAGGATTTAATGAAAATATACTACTGAATTGCATTATGGGAAATGTAGGATCCTGCATTTTTGGAGCGTGAGCCATACTCTCTGTCCACCTGGCCGTCATTCTTTTCAGCCTCTGCAGCCTCGTCGTTTATTTGAAGGTTATTCACTTGCCATCGTGTCCCGGCTCCGTCTGGGAGCAGAGCTGAAACAAAGCTTCCACGCAGCTTCTTCAAATAGCTTTGACACATTTCCTCTGATTCTTCTGAGTATCACAGTCTCTTTTCCTGCTGCTCCCTCCAGTCCATAACACCAGAGACAGAAGTAAAGATTAATTTTCATTTACATACATGCACTCCTCTAATCCTTATTTCCCCCTCATCCCAGCGACACGTTCCTACATCATTTTGTTTGTTTACTTGTTTTCCCTTTGTTCGACTGCTCTCTATTCTTGTAGTACAGAGGAGAGAAGAGCTGAGGATTTTGTTTGTATGGAAATTAGCGCGGCGGCGGCTCTCTGGGGAAACGCTCAGAGGGCTGAGCTGTTTGATGCCTGGCCCTCCGCGGAGCGCCGGGACGTCGCTGTCGAGAAACGCTGAGCGCCGGAGAAAGGAGAGGAACCAGCAGGGTGACGTGAAGACCCCTGATGTTCCATTAGAAAGGTCAAAGTTCACTCTGGCTCGCTGGACCACAGGTGAATAAAGTCTCTTTAATCTTTAATAATAGCTTAGCAGCACTTATTTTATCCTTTTGCTCCTCTCATTACAGAACTTGGTCTTCCCAGAATCAGAGGATTATTGGTTCTGACCTTCATCAACACGTAGGAGGTATAATTTGCAAATTGCAGAGAAACAGCATTTTGAGAGCATCTTATTTTCTTAACGTTATGTGTCTTCTGTTGAAACTGATGTGTTTAAGTTTAAGCTTTTACAACCTGAACATAATGTGATTCTTTACACTGAGAGGGTCTTTTACAGTCAGTTTAAAAGTCCTCTCATGTGTTCTCACAAGAAGAGAGAAGAAATCAATCACGCCCGGTCCAGGTGGAACTAATCATGCTGTTCAGTTGGTCTTTAGTCATTTTCTGTGTGGCTTTGACTTTAAATGTTCAGCTTAAAAAACACATAAGGAAATCATTTATGGACAGTTTTATGCATGCTCCAGCGCCCTGTGTTTTAACATCATTTCACTTGAAGAAAATAAAGGAATGGCTGCTCTCTTTTGAGTTGAGACATCTGTACAGTAGCTGTCTCGAGCTGCATTTTGATTATATATATATTTAATTTAAATTTGATATGTACTTTTGCATAGTGCTTGTTGGGTTGACGTTGAACCTGGCTGCATGTTGCTGGGCGGCAGGCTTGGGATCGTTTCCAGACAGACTCTGTCTCATCTCGGTTCAGCTCGGTTCGGTTCGGCATGACAGCGGTCCCCTTGTACACTCAGAGTAAACAGGCCCGCGGTTATAAAGCTTTTACACGCCAATCCTGCCCAACATTCCCTTTATGTGCAAGTGCTGCAGGGCTCAGATGCATAATACATGAGCACTCAGTTAATCTATTGATCCAAAATATGTCTTCTCTCTTTCTCCGTCTCATTTACTGTCCGTCTTTCTTTCATTCTGTCAGACCCTATCCTTGCTTCTTCCTCGCTGTTTTTCTCTCCCTTTTCTCTTCTTCTGCTCTTCTTCCTCATCAGCAGGCCATGTGGACCGACAACATTAGAAGAAGAGGGAGACACACATGAAGAGGTGGAGATAATAAAAGGTGTAACCATGAAAAATGCAGTGGTTAGACTGAAAAGAGCAGAATAAGAAAGTCATCGGCTGTGATGATGAACAAATACACAAGCACAGGAACAAAACCCAGTGGTACGGGAGGTGAGAGCAGTCACAAGTTAAGATGCCAACAACCTGACAGCCAAAAATGCCACAAATCATAAACAGTTAGACGGCAGTAACAACCTCGTCAGCCACAGGATGGAGAACAGAGCCTGGCCAGACCGTTTGAAGACACCTGAACTAAAACAGGGAAAATAAGGATGAAGCTGAGGTGAAATGTGGAATAATGGAAACCCGCATCCCAACCTCAAATAACTGAAAGACAACAATCCAAACTGGGAGATACTGGAGGGGTTTACAGCATAAAAACTAAACAAAAACTAAAAGTCACGCAGATGAGAGTCACCTATGCCTGAATAATCTGTACTAAATTACTACAAATTTTACTTGAGGTGTTAGAAATAGGATTATGGTTTAGGAGGGTTTTGGTCGTGGTTGCACAACCCTATCGTCAGACACGAACTGGGTGATTCTGCAAAGGCCTGAATTACATTACATTTTTCAAATTCTCGCTTTCTACAATATCTGCACACGGCAACCACGGTGTGTGTGAAGGTTGAAGAAAGATTGTGGGTATTCCAGATAAACAATGGTTAAATGGTTTGGCAACTGTAATGAGCCCCTGCTGTGTCATCCTGTCATTCACCCGTCTCTCTGCTCACGCTACAGTGTAACCTGGAGCACCTGAGGATCCCAGCTTGTTCAATAGCAAACGAGAGCCAAGTCGTCCTCTCCTTATCCTATGACTTACATTCATATTGGACAAATCGGCACCTCATTATTTACATACGACTCCCACTCACCACAGAACACACATGTATTATATCAAATGCGTTTATTATCTAGGGATGCTGCTTCAAATGTCAGCAGAGACCAAATTATTATCAATTGGTGTCCAGGTAACGGTCCAAACTGTAAATTTGTACACAATATCTCGTCATTGACAGTCCATCAAAAACATTATGATCAGTCTTTTGTGTACAATATGAAATTTAGATAACAAGGGAAGTCTAAACATAATAACAGACTCTCTCCTCTCAGAGAGAAAGACTTGTGACTTAATGGCTGAAACACACTCATACTCTACTGAGACTCGGCCTCGAAAAACCCTCCAGTGCTCCCCTGCCATTTTACAACATGGCCGCTCTGCTAAAGCAGCACTGATACTGTAACACCCCGTCCTGGTCACCAGGCTTACAGTACCACCTTCATGCATATTTTACTACTTTCTTTCTCACCCAGCCGCCTCTCCACAGAACCTGAATCGACACCTGTAAGCTGCTCGAAGACTTCTTCATAAACTTTAGGTAGAAAATGTACAAATACATTGTAACTTACAAAGAAAACAGGAGCACTTTAGAATGACAGATCTCCAGACAGCTTATTTCTACAAAAGTTTACAAAAAGACAACATTCAGCACAGACTGCAGTCAATGAGGAGGTGGGATGAGATGGAAAGATTCTCCAATGATGATTTGATGGGTGTTTCTAAGGTTTGTCAGCTAAGTAGCTAGTCTTGAATCTATGCATAGTGGTAACTAGTTATGTTAGCTTTTAGCAACCTTCTTAGAGTTTGAAATGTTCATCACATCATCAAGACTGTGGAGAGTTTGTGAGGTGAATCAAGAAGCAGTCACGGCCTTTCCAGGTTGGTTAACTAGACAGCCAGTTGTCTGCAAAGTGCCAAGACCTTTTAGGATTTCACGCTAATCAAATGTGGTTAAACATCACATGGTCACCA
This sequence comes from Enoplosus armatus, assembly GCF_043641665.1. Classification (NCBI taxonomy): domain Eukaryota; kingdom Metazoa; phylum Chordata; class Actinopteri; order Centrarchiformes; family Enoplosidae; genus Enoplosus; species Enoplosus armatus. Next base: position 3,196,696 of record NC_092192.1, on the reverse strand, counting down.
GTAGAAGGTTAAGCAAAGCAGCACGAAGCACAACATGCACCGGACACAGGAGACTCATTGTTTTAAACACATCTGCGTGTAATTTAAGATTTTTTTTTAATTCACTTTTGTAGGTCATACAAGTCATCTACCATCATTTAACACAGCGTGATGATGTACTGGTGACACATGGATGACTGCGGTGTCTATATTCTCATCTCTCAAAGCTAAGTCAAGCAGAAGGATAGTCTACCGCAGCCTCTCGGTTGGTTTCCTCATAAGCAGAGAGACAGGAGGCGAAACCCTTTTCCAAACCTGCAGGCGCAGGTACAGTGCTGAGGATCTCTCCCTGAGCGAACCAACTAACCTTTTCTTCCAGCCTCGTGTCTTTAATTTGTACTGGCACACAATGAAATATTTACAAGGAACTCTACAGGCAATTACATTAAAAGTGTGTGGTTAGACACTGCCTACCCTTCGGCGGGCCCCCTCGGTGAGAAGCGGAGGCCGATTTGGTGAATGGTCGCAAAGTTTACAACGTCAGATTTTACTCACTATCAATAATTCAGAGCTGGAAGAAGCAGAGAGGGAGAGGAAAGGAGGACAAGAGTGAAGGGAGAAGAAAGGGAAGGAGAGGAGGAGGCGAGGGCAGGAGGAGGGAACGACGTGAAGAGGTGTGCGTCCAGACCGTAGTGGATGTCGGCGGAAGGCTGCACTTCAGTGTCCATTTGCTAAATGTGGCAGAGTTACGCAGTGTGGCGGCCATGTTCTGCTCACTGAAAGCTTTGCTGGACGTTTGATCCCTCAGACTCCATCTTGCACTCTAAACACACAGCCACCCACGCATAGCTGCACATGTACACACACATGCACATACATTGTTCATACACACACACATTGTAAAACTACAACCGCCCCTCGTGGAGTGGGTGTACATTTAAGAACAACTAACAGACAAGTTAGACTTCAGTTGTGGCAGCAAATATACAGACAGGTGACAAATTAAAGGACGGATCTACATAAATGAGATGAGACTGTTTCCCTGAAGGTTCAATGCCTGATACAATTAAAGCAGTTAACATCCCATCGTGCTCCATGCAGAGTGTAAGTCACAAAGACTGCCCTGCTGGCCAGTTCTAATAAGACATCTGCATTAGATCTGTGGGAACCAGGACAGGCCTGGACACTTAACCGTCACAGTCACCAGATCTCAACCAAACTGAACACCTATTGAAGCGACATGTTGAACGGCGCTCTCCACCAGCATCTTTAAAACACCACTCTTGGAAGAATGGTGTTCGTCCTTCTGTAGAGCTTCAGAAACTTCTAAAGAGCATCAAGTCTATTTACAACCTCCTGTTTGTGCATAAAAACATCGGAGTGGAAACGCCAGAAATTCCAAAAAAGTTGAAATATCTAAAAAAAAAACGTTTTTACACTTGGGAGGGGTAGAAAAGCTGGTATATTGATAAAAATAAAACATGACGTGCACCATGTGTGGGCCGCTGAGGGGAATAACAAACGAATACATGAAATGAACATAAACGCCATGTTTCCATCATGTCTTCCACACGGTTTTCCATTGTTTGAGTTCTGCTCTTTTAATTACGTCACCTCGTTACGTCTTCTTCTTCTGCAATCGTTCAGTGCATCCGCCTGGAGAATTAGTGCCTCCAGCTGTTTATCTTCATTGGCTCAACTCCTAATATTTGCGTAAGAGTAGTGGATTGAAACCTACATACATTTGCATTTTCTTTTGCAGATTATCTGACAAAGTTGTTCAAATGTGTGTTTAATCTTGATTGACTATTGCTGCTGTGGAGGCTCGTGGAGGAACACATTTGATGTTGGTTTTTCCTTTAATTTAACACCCGTCTGTATGAGGTTCTCAGGATTTCAGAGTTTCTGTTATTGTCTGAATCATGTTTGTTTTTGTGTCGTCCTTTTTATATTAAACAGGAAATAAATAATGACTACATGGCTGCACAGTAAAACCAGTGCCAGTCCAATTTTAATAAACTGTCGGTCAGATGACTTTCTCTTGAAATAAGTGGTGACCTTGAAGTTTGAACTTCTTCTTCTTTACCTTCTCTTTTGCTAGAACTCTTCCTCCCTCCCTTCCTCCTCTCCCTCTCCTCCCTCCCACCCCAGCTGGACTCCCTGCATTTTGTCCGTCCGGTGTCGCCTTCCCAGCGGAGCGTCCTGTCTGCCGGCGTCCCAGTGGAGGCTGGTGATGTATATTTGATGAGCGGGTGCTGGGGACCCTCTGGAGGGCCGCGGCTACAGCAGGACAATGGGCCTCGCTCAGGTTTCCTGCTGACCGTCACCGACACTGCTGCTCTTTTTGTAGGCAAGCCGGTGAGTCAGAGCTGGAGTTTCAGCCAGGACATCAGACCAAGAGAGGCAGAGTTACAGCAGGGCCAGACCCAGACCCAGACCCAGCACAGTCCAGCCTGATGCACAGCTTCAGCTTTTCTCTCTGGAAAGACACGAAACAGAGAAATAAGCACCTGAGTTTGAATTCTAATGTTTAATTATCATGTTGATTTGATCCTTTTAAATGGAGTAAACCCCTCAATAGAAAATGGTATTAGATGATCATTCATCTAATATGTTGTGTGTCTAATTTAGGCTGAAAATGAAAGTTGAAAATAAACCTTTTCAGAGAATAATATTTAATTAATTTAATGAGCTACTTACAAACGTATGTAAGCATCAACACAGGATATTGAGACACCTGCAGCTTTATCCTTCTTTCATATCTCGCCCTATAATTTGTCACTTTTACTCCTCTTCTCTTTATAAAACACTGTTTTATTAACAGTAATGTTGTACTATTTAGTTGACCCTGCTGATTTCATTTGCAGGGTCACACAGTCACACACACACACACACACACACACACACACACACACACACACACCTGCATTATTATTAAACTGATCATAATGAAGTGGATTGAACTTTATGTAGTTTGGAGTTCTCTCATACTCCTCATATTACACCTCTTAAAATAAACGAAATCCAGTAAAATCCGCTTTTTGTTTGTGTTCAGTTTGTCCATATTTTGTAAAGAGTTTTAATAAAAGAGAAGCTCTATTATTATTATTATTATTATTATTATTATTATTATTGTTATTATTATTATTGTTGTTGTTGCAGATGTAGCAACATATTCATACAAAAAGGGGGATTACCTGGAGACCCGCACCCCATCAACCTCTCCGCCCCCCCTTTGACCCCTCCCCCTCGGGGTGAGCCTTTCTTGGGGTAATTATTCCGTCTTATCGCGCGCGTGTCTGCCCGCCGGAAATCCCCTTTTTGATTGACAAGCTGTCGCCCCGCTGACCCCGCGCGGTTCATCTGTAAATATTTCATCGTCTGCTGTTTGCGCTCTTTAGTTCCCGTTCAGGCCTGTTTATTCTTTAATTGAGGGAAGTGTGTGCGCGCGTAGCCTGTGCGTGTGTGTGTGTGTGTGTGTGTGTGTGTGTGTTGGGGGGGGCACTACAGCCACAAAGTAAATGAAGCATGATTAATTAATGTATTAATTGCCAAGAAAGTGAATGGGGTTCAGGCGGAGGAATTCCTGCCATCAATTAATAATTGGAGCTGAAAATATCTGTGTGTGTGTGTGTGTGTGTGTATGTGTGTGTGTGTGTGTGTGTGAACAGGCTCACAATCAAACCTATTTGTATTTGTTGCGTCGTTAATCCGGGCAGAGCGGAGGGATTTCAGGGCCTCATCACAGAGAAGCAGCGAGGCGGTCACCTGAAGTTTTATCACCCAACAGATTCTTTGCTTTTCTGTCCAGTCAGCTGTGTTTTCTGTCTGCAGGCGGGAGAATGAACAGTTTTAAAGATGAACAGCCCTCAGATGATGCGGTGTGATGTGTGAGCGGACAGCAGCTGATCACCTGCCCGCTGTTTGAAGGATCTCTGCAACACTCTAAAAAGGATGTTTCGGATATTTCGGCGTCTGATGCTGCCAGAGGCTCCAGGATCTCAAACAGACATTTAAACACGCCGTTAAATAATTCATCTTCTTTGAGCGTTTGAAGGCCACACTCACCTTTTCCCTCGTTGACGTTTAGTTTCACCACTTTCAGTCCTCGAGGCCCAGTTTATTAGTTCTTTAATCCTGACGTCATTAAGCAGTGAAAGCCTTATGTCTGACCTTTGTAACTTTCTGTTTTCAGTTTGTTCCCACTTCTTTGCCTCTCAGTCGGTTTTCTTTAACAGGAGCCGAATTCTTCTTGCAGGTGTTGATTTTCAGTTATTTCAACGAATATTTTTTAACAGTGCCAATCACGCCGCATCCTTCCTCGTTTCTCTTCCACGGCGAGCCAGGCACGCTTGGAGGCGTGGCTACAGTCGGGGATCTCCACGTGATTGGCGGAGGCGTCCAGAGGGAGGGAGTGAGGAGCCACCAATGAGGAGGAGCCTGCGCGGCAGTGGTCCGATATAGGAGCTGGAGGCGAGGAGCATCTTTATTATAGAACTCATTTACAGGCGAAGAGGAGACAGGAGACCCGCAGGAGCCCAGGAGTTACCTCTCCTTCTCTGGTTCTGTTTTTAAAGCGAACTGCACCTGCGACCCCCGTCACGAGCTACTTTACATTCTGCGCGCAGAAGGTTTTCCTCCCACGTTTCTTTTTTTTTTTACAAAATCACAAAAACTGAACCCAACGAGGACGACGGACAACGACCCTCCCTCACTTCTGCAATCATGATGTCGATGAACAGCAAGCAGCCTTTCGGCATGCACCCCATCCTGCACGAGCCCAAATACACTCCTCTGCACTCCAGCTCGGAGGCCATCCGCAGGGCCTGTCTGCCCACTCCGTCGGTGAGTCCAACATTTCACTGCTCACTTCCTGCAGCTCCTGTCGTTTGCAAAAAACTTCGAAACCATCAACTTCCAAAATGTCTCGGGAAATAGTGAATTTACACATTGCCGGCAGGAATGTACTTTTTTTTGTCTGCTAACTTACACAGAATGATTAGATGTGGAGTTTAAACTACAGCGAACAGAATCACTGGCCCTAAATTCTTCCCTAATGTGTTTCAGTATGTTTCGAGAATCTGATATATGTTGGTTACTTAAGTCAAAATCTCCCCATTTAAGCACCAGAAGAAAAAAAAAACAGAGCAAGAAAGGCGACCTGTTTGGACACAGCGGGGGGAATGAAATAAGTGCAACAGTAAAGAAATAACACAGATAAATTAAATATAGAAGTTAACAAAATGTGTGAGACAAACGAGATGTGGACCTGCCAGGATGGCCAGGTAGCACCAGCAGCACAAAGAGGGCAATCTGGTTACTTAGAGCAGAAAGTCGGTGCGCAAATACGCACAAATGCGTCTCTGAGAAGCCAAATCCTGCATTCAGGGGAGAGCGAGTGATGCTGCTGAAAGTGGAGGAAGATAAAAGATGAAGGAGGAAGCGGCGTGGGTCCTCTAAGCGCGTGTTATCTCATATTGTCCCATTCATATTCAAACTCACATTCGTCTCATTTCATTGTCCGCAGAAATTATTCAGGAGATCGTAAATATTAATTTTAAATGAATATCCATCCGCGCTCACGCACTCCGGCGCTGGGCAGATCCAGTGGTGTCCAAGCTGCATGTCGATTACATTATTGGACAAGTAAGAAACGAAATTAAGTGAAAGTTGCATGGACATTTATTTTAATTGTTGCCTTTGCATTGAGGCTGTGGAACCGTCTACATCCTGGAAAATGTCTTATTACGCTGCTTAATATTCCAGTTTTAAAAGTGTGACCGGTGGTCCACCGCAGAAAGAAAAGTCAAATTAAACGTGAAACTTTCACAAATGCTGTAAAATATATTTAAGGTGTAAAAATATCAGTAACTTCACTGAGTGATGATGAGTTATCTTCTTCCTTTTTAAACCTTTACTGCTTCATTTTAAATTAAAGTGAAATGAACTGAAATGAAATGTTGGTTGGTTGTATTAGATTCCACAGATCTGAACACGATATATAAACATGTCTTTATAGGGAAATTTAAATAATCCTCCCTCGAGATGATCCGTGTGATAGGAAGCTCGAGCGTGTGGAAAAAATGAAATAGTTGAAGTCAGGAAGAAGCTTTCTGTGAGATTTCCTCCTCTAACCGGCCTGACTCTGCTCCTCCCGCAGCTTCAGGGCAACATCTTCGCGGGCTTCGACGAGACTTTGCTGCAGAGAGCCGAGGCTCTGGCCGCTGTGGACATTGTGGCCCAGAAGAGCCACCCGTTCAAACCAGACGCGACCTACCACACCATGACCACCATGACCAGCATGACCTGCACCCCGACCTCCTCCTCCGCGCACCTGCACCACCCGTCGGTGCTCACCTCCCACCATCACCACCACCCGGGGCACCACCAGCCGGCGCAGGGCCTGGAGGGTGACCTGCTGGACCACCTCACACCGGGTATCTCCCTGGGAGGCATGCCCGGCTCGGACGTCTGCTCCTCGGCCTCGCACACCGCCCACGCCGCCCACATGTCGGCCATCAACCACATGCAGCACCACCACCATCAACAGTCCATGAACATGCACCCGCACGGGCTGGGGTCGCACGGCTCCCTGGGGACCGGCGGCTTAGACTCGGAGCCCGATCCCCGGGAGCTGGAGTCGTTCGCCGAGAGGTTCAAACAAAGGCGGATCAAACTCGGGGTGACCCAGGCGGACGTGGGCTCGGCCCTGGCCAACCTTAAGATTCCCGGAGTCGGGTGTCTGAGCCAGAGTACCATCTGCAGGTTCGAGTCCCTCACGCTGTCGCACAACAACATGGTGGCCCTTAAGCCGATCCTGGAGGCCTGGTTGGAGGAGGCGGAGCGGGCGCAGAGGGAGAAGATGGCCAAGCCGGAGATCTTCAACGGGGGGGACAAAAAGAGGAAACGAACGTCTATCGCCGCCCCGGAGAAGCGCTCCCTGGAGGCTTATTTCGCCGTGCAGCCGAGGCCATCGTCGGAGAAGATCGCCGCAATCGCCGAGAAACTGGACCTGAAAAAGAACGTGGTCCGGGTTTGGTTTTGCAATCAGAGGCAAAAGCAGAAACGAATGAAGTTTTCTGCGACGCACTAAGAAAACCTGCGGGTCTCTGCCGCGTTTACAAAAAGACAAATCAGAGACAAGCTGCTGCTGCACACTGTCAGAAAAACAAGGTACACCGTTGTGCCTTTTGGTCCTGGGGGGCGGAGGCGGGGGCGGCTGGACCTGTTTGACTCACACTTCAAAAATTAAATCCATTTTAACAAGTCATTTAATCTCTTATCGAGTCTCAAGGTAAAAGTTTCCCACTCGGTGACTTTTGCTCTCATGAAGTCCTGAAACGAGACGCTGCATCGCCTCACCGGCTGAATTCGGTATTTAATGAAGAAAGAATAATGGACTAAATGTCTTGTTAAGATCCGCCTCGTGAAGGAGCAGCATTCACAGCCGAGTGCCTGAATCCCAGTTGTGGAAACGATCTGACAGAAAGTATTCAACACAGGCAGCAACTTCTTGCTTTTGAAGCATATGCAAAGAAAACCCGCCTCTGGAGTCTCTCAGCTGTGTTTCAGAGGTTTGGATGCGGGACACCTGGCGACTATTCTCCACTCAGTATAACCAGGAACTGTTTTTTAAAGGTTTCTGGAAAGGTTCAGCCTCAAAAACAACTGGATTCAACGGTGTACCTTATTTATTTGTTTTTTTTTACTCTGACAGTGGAGACGGAGCACCGGGACTGGGAGACAGACTGAGACCCTGTCCAAAAAACTCGAGACTCTTAAATCTTTATGTGGGAGAAGCAGATCGCCATCGTGGCGCAAAAAAGAGGGGGAACAAACGCTCCGTCCCATTCATTCTTATGGCAATTATTGTACAAAGAAATTTAGGCATAATAATGGCGGGAATCGAGGAATAATCGATATGATCCTCCTTAGTCGGAATAGCTTTTTTATATTTATCATTGTACATATTTGTGAATATGTTGTTGCACCTCCGTGTGTGGAAAAGCTCATTGAAACGTGTTGAATTCTTTTCTCCAGGTGTTTGTTTCTGTGGGGAAGTCGATCAATTTTGCGGGACAGATTTATGAGGCACAATAACTACTGTAACCCTCTGCATGGTTTACTGGTGGGGGGGCAGGGGGGGGTTTTCTGTGCGTTTATGGATCCAAAAAAAAAAAAAATGAAAAAAAAAGAAAAGAAAATAACCCCCCCTTCCCCTCCCCAAAGTGAACGCATTGCAATAAGAAGAAACACACACACACACACAAACACACGCACGAATACACACATTCACACGGTATAGCTGTGTGGCTACCTCATTACGCAAGTGTTGGCACGTTCATGGTGATTTAAAAAAAAAAAAAAAACACACGCTAAAAAAAGAAAAAGGAAAAAAAAAAACAAAGACGAGTAGGATGATGTTTTGGTTTGTTTTTGAATGTGTGTTTGTTCTCCTTTGTGTTCCTCTTCCACCGGTTTCATGGTGAATTAGGCCTAGAAGACTCACTGATGTGTAAACCTGTTGTATGTTCAAGTTCACTGCAATGATGCTTTGACAATCAAAATATTATTATTATTCATTTATTCAAGTTGTTGATCTCCCCCCTTTGTGTCTTCATGGAAATGAATCATTTTGTTATTATTATTATTATTATTATTATTATTGTTATTATTATTATGACTGACACCTTTCTGGAGCGCACTTTGTAGATATTCTGATGAAGGGAAATAGTCGGCCTTATTTATACATCATTTTCTTTCCAACACTTAACACTTACAGACGTTAAGTTATGTTTCGTTTTCTTTATGTTGCCCTTATTTATTTGAACTTAATTTATTTTGGAGGAAAAAAAAATACATATTTCATTTGTGACAGTGTGCTTTAAATGTGTCTGTGTAAGCGACAGAAGCTGAAATAAACCGTGCACGTTTTACTTCATCCTCTGACGGCCTTTCTTTGGAAAATAAAACATCGAATTAAACGAAAAGGTTCTTTTGCGGTTTCAGAAATGTGAAAAATCTGATTTTCCCCATTTGAATCTAACATGGCAGCATTTAGCCCCATAAAACTATCATTATTTATGGCATCAGAGCGCAGGCGAGGCCTGTGTTGATGATGGAGGTGTGAATGCGCTCAGAGCCGCAGCAGCAGCGTCTCTGTCTCCTGGACACTGACTGCGTGTCTGTGCAGACAGGAGGGCAGCTGCCGCTCGGAAACAGGAGAAGCCTGGAGGTGAAGGAGGTCCGTCTGAAAGCTGCTTCCCAGCGGTGATGAATAGGATCTGATACTTCAGCGACTCTAATATTGATCAACTTCGCTGGGTCTGAAGACCACGCGGCTCTGTCACGTGGAGGGATACGCAGGCAGGCCTCGTGGAAAGCTCAGAGGGCCGCTGCTGTTCAAAGTTACACAACTTATTAGAAACAAAAAGAAATAAACTACTCCAGATATCTGTAAACTACTGTGAGGTGGACTCCCCTCACATCTTCTGCCCCTCGTGGTTCAGCTTTGGCAATTTAAACCAAAGAAAGATATTGTCCTATATATATTATTTTTCCCAGAAGAACAAACACATGTAGATGGTAGATTTACTGAGGTCATGGCCCCCGAGAGACCCCCACATTAACTCAATGATCTATTCAGTTAACTGTTAAGTTACACTTTCTACATGAACATGAAGGTCGAAATTCGTCTCGACACGAGGGAAATGTTGATGTTCATTGGCCTGAAAGTAGTAACATTTAAATGCACTGAGTCTAAAACGACTCAGCTTATAAAGCGCTTGTTTTATATTTGAGAATAGAAACTCTCATCAGACTCAGAAGACATGACCTCAACGTGTTGCGGCCCTGCGATGTTTGCTGCCCTCCCTCCGTCTCTGAACCCCTCAAACATGAAGGGAACCTTCCTGAACTCGACCTGATGACCGGAGGTAAAGCACCGTGACACACAACACGTGAATCCAGCTGTGTGAACATGACAACATCCTGGCTCCAAATTAAAAGTGTCAGATTCATTCCTTTCATTAACTATCAGCCTAATATTCAGCCCGGTGACATGATGCACGCACACAGCCAAAGCTCATCTCTCCTGCAGGCAGAAGATCAAGAGCACAACAACAAATAACCTCATTTTACATTTCAAAGCAGTGTATTGTGGCGGGAAAATACTCTTCTTGAATGGATGTATGTGCAGTCCACTTGTGGTCATGAAACCATGTTATTCCTCTCCAACAGATCTTTAAACACATCTGTTAATAATAATAATAATAATCATAATACAAGATACTCAAAGATGTCTTCCTCATTTTTTACAAAGTAAAAAAATATCCTCATTATACAAGAGAAGAAATAGCTGGAATAAAAGTAAAGTGGACATATTCCACCCAAACCATCAACATACAAAATAAAAGCACATGTACACGTGCAGGAGTCTTAAGTGTTCAGGCAGAAGTGATTAATGCAATCACAATATGGCATCTTATTCATCTCCAAACAGACAACAGTTATAATCAAATGTGAAGGTTTCAGTTTAGTCTTGAGGTTAAATTCTCCACCTGTCTGTGTTTATATATTTGAAGTACTTCTGCAGTATCGGTGTATTTTATTAGTATTTCTCTCTTTCTCGCTCCTCTGCTTCAGCAGCTGGTTTCAGCCCATGAACTCGTTATTAATGAATAATAAATATCGGCTGTTATGATACTATTGATTTTTGCACATGTTTGTTAAGAAGCTGCTTTTCTCTGTCGTACAACAGCAGCTCGGGCCCCGATCCCCTCGGAGCAACTCAATACAGGCCTTTAAAGCGACGCGTCCCGGCGTGGGGCTGGTGGAGGATCCAGTGGGTCACCAGCAAAGTGAGGAACAGCTGAATGTCAGTTTATCACTTGACTTTTGTTTTCAGGCTCCTCCTGAAGGTGTAAGGGTTCTGGTGCTTTGGATAATAATTCTGCAAGGAAACACTTGCATGCACATTTAATATAGATGATATCTTCCAACAACCTCTATAACGAGAAGCCAAATCTGCATGTGCATTAGACGGTATAGGCCAACTTATAGGTCATTTATATTGACGGGAAAAAGCTTCTCAGAGGGGACTCTCATCTTTCTGCAAAAGACAACAAATAAATAAAACAATAACAGTAAAGGACCGGGAGTCTGTCACAGGCTGTCCAACAAATACAGAGATGACTTAATATGACAGCAAATAAAGAAGAAACTAACAAACAAATAAACTCACCCAGAAGAGAAAACAATGACAACAGGCTGGATTTTTTTTTTTTACAAATAAAAATGAATGAGAATAAAAATGATATAAGTTGCTGGTGAAAACGTTTGTTCTAAATAAGTTGTGCTCTGCACCATATTCTACAAAATATGAACTTTGATATGTATTCTTAAAAGTGTTAAAATATTTATCCAATTCCAATTTAAAATATCAAATTTGATATATTTAATCCTACATTTTGAATCTTGCCGAATGTCTAATGTGTCTCACCAGCTTATTGATTTTAAGTTCAGAGGAGGAGAAAAATCCACTTCTGTATTGTGCATTTGTCAATATTTACAGATATTTTTTTTTTGCCTACCAGACAGTGGCTGGCATGTTGGTCTATAACAAAGAATGTAGTACATGGCTTCATCAAAGTTTAATCATCAAGCGGCCCTCCAGTTGAAGCCTATAAATTATATATAATTGACCGTGTAATCAATGTGAACAGTGTATCAAGCTTTCCTGAGACAAAGTGACGGGTGCAAATTATACAGAACAAAAAATAAGGACAAGCTACAATATTGCTATAATATTCCTAAATATATGGAGGTAGAAGTTATTTATTGTTTGACGTGACTTCATTGTATTTTATCATCCATAGTAACGCTAAAATATTCATATATAACAGCAGCCTTTCCTTTTGGTCGGCCTTCAGGACGTCACCACTAACTGATGCAAAATGCTTGTAAAATACACTGAGCGGAGAAGCTGTTTATTGTCAAGCAAATGATGGTGGTTTTATATTCAAGGGGGGGGTAAAGTTTAAATATATATAGTGCGTTCAGGTTTATTCAACGCATCCTTTACATAGCTGTTAGTTTCTCTGGATGAACCTCCGACAGAAAATGCACTAAAACAGGATGCTGTGATTTACAAGAAATCTGTGGTGCTTTTTTACCCCCCCCCCCCCCCCCCCCCCCCCCCCCCCCCTGCACGCTGCAGAGCACCTGTACAGTCTAAAATAGTTGGTTTAATAATTAAAAGCCACAAAAAATGGCTGTTTTTCCATGTGATCTGTCCTCCTCCAGACTCCACCCAGGATAGTGGCTGCTGCTGCTGCTGTTGTTGTTGTTGTTGTTGTTGTGGATGAGCGGATAAAAGAGCTTTTCCCAGGACAGCCGTAGTTAATTGTTTGATTTAAATAATTAAGAAACGGGAGGCCTCATTTTCCTCCGCTGTGTTTTCCTGTGACGGATCCAAACAAGAGAGTCAGACTGCAGCTTTCCAACGGCTCCAACCAGCAGAGGGCTGATGCACCAGAGTCAGTCAAGTGTCTCCAGTGATTTGCAGCCTGATGGCCGTCACCCAGTCTGCCTTCCTTTAAGACATTTTTTGCTGAGTAGGGATGTGGATTTTGCCTTAACCAGTCAGTGTTAAGTCAATTAAATAATGTCGCATATGACTATCATCTGATCTACCACCTCTACAGTCAAGGTTTGGTTTCGGCAACTAAACCTACATGGTTACAGAAAGATCGCAGTCATGGTTGAAAGACGCCACAGCTAGCTGTTGGCTAGCCAGACCTCCACACTTGGGAGAAAGGTCAGGGACCATTAGCCTACATCCAGAGGGTTAGACTCACTGTAGGAGACGGGGTGATACCTGTGGTCTGACACTTGGTATGACAAGTGATATACAGCCATCCGCTCTGATCTGCTATAACTGCAACTGAGACAACAGTCATTTTCCACGTGACCACGGGAATCCGCTTGCCAGGAAAACATAAACAAGTGTTTGACTGCAAAGATTCTCCATCAACGCAGGAGCTATGTTGGAGAGGAGCAGGTAGCGAGGGGTTTACCGTGTCGATCGAACTAAAATGCAATTTGAAACATGTCAGGCATCCATTGAAGTATTTACTATTTGACTGCAATCCAAGCGGTGGAGCCCTCAACCCACGGCTGCTCACATGTTTTCTTTTACGTGAGCAAGGCAAAAATAAGAAGCACTGACCCACTCCTGAGGTATCACAGGGGGCAGGTGATTTTCCAAACTCGAAGGAAGTTTACAATGATCTCGATAGCTGTGTTGATTTACTCCATGTAGCCATATTTGTTTGGACTGTAGCAGTTACATGACCTCACCAACCCTGGTAAAGCCGACCTTCTGTAAAAGCTGCTATTCACAAGAGCAACTTTAAACTGCAAAATATAAAATGTCTGTAACAGGTAAGAGAGCTCTGAAACCAGGCTCAAATACAACGCGTATGCCGTGGCCATGTTCTGGTAGCAATAAAAGCAGATGATTTGCAGTCATATGATAATTCAAATAATAGAATTTGCAACACGTATGAAGCTAAATGGCAAGTGATCTGTGTCCGATGTGTAGCTGATAACAAATCTCCACCAAAGAGTGCAGGAGTAACAACCAATAGTCTTGCTCTTGCTCCAGTCCTTACACACAATGTAATGACCCAATTCACCCGCTGTAAATAGCTTTAATTGTAGGACCGCAGTCAGGTATCACTGCCACTGGTACAGGAACTACGATCAACACATCCTGATATGTTGAAGCTGTAGCTGATGCACTTTTACAGCCCCAAGTGGCAGCAAATGGTAACAGATGGTTTCTAAATATCAGTGCAGGTGAAAGTTTCATCCATTTTGGACAGTGATGGCACATTCACACTCTCACACTCGCCCCATTAGTTTTACAACCCACGCAAGTTCATTTCATTTGCAGTCCACCGCACTTAAACAATTACCATCACAGTTTGTGTGATTTGTTTGAATCTGTTATATTAATTATTTGTGTCTTGGTCTTTGAGTTACCGTGGTCGTTGGGG